>NC_091286.1:559162367-559399609 GCF_032444005.1 Ranitomeya imitator | reverse complement strand
TGGTTTGACGGTGTGTAGGGGACACATTATATGAGTGTGTACTTCAGCGTTTGCAAGGAGCATAATTTTCGGAGCCACCATTTTCCATGTGCAGTATTACTGCTGTACAAGATGGCTCTTTCAGCAACAAATGCCTGGGGGGGGGGTTAAAGGTTCCCTTTCAACTTGCTCCACTGCAGGCTTCGGCCTACACTCTGCTCCTCTTTGATTCCCTGGGTTTCAACACTGTCAGTTGCCACCTGGAAGTGTTGTCTACACAGAAAAAAACACTAGGTGATGTGTCAGTGGGGTTCAGCACCGCCAGCTGTTCCCCTGCTGTGTAGTCGGCAACGTGTCCAGCACAAGCCACGCTGGCACAACAGAACAAAAGCTGCCACCAGTGCAGGCTTCGGCCTACACTCTGCTCCTCTCCTCCTCCTGCTGACCCTGGGCTCAAACACCGCTAGTTTTTGCCCGGAAGTGCTAGCTGCACAGAGAAAAACACCAGCCAATGTGTTAGTGGGGCTTCAGCAACGCCAGCTGTTCCCCTGCTGTGTAGCCGGCAACGTGACCTGCAAACGCCATGCAGGCACAGGAACTGAAATTAAAAGGGAACCTGGCCCCACCCCCCCAGGTGTTTCTATGTATAACAGCCACCTAGTACAGCAGTACTGCTGCATTTGTACAAGGTGGCTGACTTTTTCTCCTTGCCCACGTGGAACTCAACACGTACAAAATGTGTCTCATTGAGACCATTCCACTGTCCCTGAGGTGTGACTTTCCTTTGTAATGATACGCAGCACCCCCCTTGGTAGCGTTTCCCGTCTTTTGTCATCATGGTTAGCTGGCTGCGCCTGTGCATCCGCCCTGCTAGAAACAACGCCCCTCGTTGTCATATTTATTTTGTCAGCGAGGGTGTGGTTTATGGGCACGAGCAGTGCATATGTTCGCCTGTCTTAACTCATCTCCTTCCGCCTTCTTCAGACTGTGCGGCCTCCTGGCCGTGGTAGGCGATAAGGGATCAGCTGAGGCCGCCCAGTCTGGAGCAGGTGTAAGGACATGTGTAAGCGGCCAACCTATTTACTGCACAAGGCCACGAATCCCAGCCACGCAGTGTGATTTTTTGAAAACACACTGTGGGTCTGGGATTCATGTCCATCGCTAACCGCAACGGCCGACATGAAATGAGGTCAGAAGACAGGAAGCGCTCACAGCGCATGGCCAAGGGATCACAATAGCGCAGACTCCTGTACAGCAAATAACAACGCTCAGGAATCTGCGCCCAGTACCTAGGTGCAAATTTTTACACCTGTGCTGCGTCTCGTTAAAAAGACAAGTCACGCCTCCACAACTGTTTGACAGTATAATGGGCTAAATAGTGTACGTGTTTTAGTCAGCGTGTGCAAGGAGCAAAACAAATAGAGCAACCTTTTACTTGTGCAGCATTAATGCTGCACAAGGTGTGGCTCTTGTACCTTGCAACACCTGAGGGGGGGGTTAAAGGTAACCTTTGAAATTGGTTCAACTAGGCTTCGGCCTACACTCTGCTTCTCTACTCCTCCTGCTGACCCTGGGCTCAAACACCGCTAGTTTTTGCCCGGAAATGCTAGCTGCACAGAGAAAAACACCAGCCAATGTGTTAGTGGGGTTCAGCACCGCCAGCTGTTCCCCTGCTGTGTAGTCGGCAACGTGTCCAGCACAAGCCACGCTGGCACAACCGACCAAAAGCTGCCACCAGTGCAGGCTTCGGCCTACACTTTGCTCCTCTCCTCCTCCTGCTGACCCTGGGCTCAAACAACGCCAGTTTCTGCCCGGACATGCTAGCTGCACAGAGAAAAACACCAGCCAATGTGTTAGTGGGGTTCAGCACCGCCTGCTGTTCCCCCGCTGTGTAGCCGGCATCGTGTCCAGCACAAGCCACGCTGGCACAACCGACCAAAAGCTGCCACCAGTGCAGGCTTCGGCCTACACTTTGCTCCTCTCCTCCTCCTCCTGCTGACCCTGGGCTCTAACACCGCTAGTTTTTGCCCGGACATGCAATCTGCACAGAGAAAAACACCAGTCAATGTGTCAGTGGGGTTCAGCAACGCCAGCTGTTCCCCTGCTGTGTAGCTTGCAACGTGACCTGCAAACGCCACGCAGGCACATGAACTGAAATTGAAGGGAGCCTGCCCCCCACCCACAGGTGTTTCTATGTATATCAGCCACCTTGTACAGCAGTACTGCTGCATTTGTACGAGGTGGCTGACTGTTTCTCCTTGCCCACGTGGAACTCAACACGTACAAAATGTGTCTCATTAGAGACCATTACAATGTCCCTGAGGTGTGACTTTCCTTTGTAATGACACGCAGCACCACCCTTGTTAGCGCTGCCCGTCTTTTGACATCATTGGTTAGCTGGCTGCGCCTGTGCATCTCCCCTGCTCGAAACAACGGCCCTCGGTGTCTTATTTTTTTTGGACAGCGAGGGTGTGATTGATGGGCATGTGCAGTGCATATGTTTGCCTGTGTTCACTCATCTCCTTCCGCCTTCTTCAGACTGGGTGTCCTCATGGCCGCGGCAGGCGATAAGGGATCAGATGAGGCCGCCCAGTCTGAAGCAGGTGTAAGGACATGTGTGAGCGGCAAACATATTTAGTGCACCAGGGCACGAATCCCAGCACCGCAGTGTGATTTTTTAAAAACACACTGTGGGTCTGGGATTCATGTCCATCGCTAACCGCAACGGCCGACATGAAATGAGGTCAGAAGACAGGAAGCGCTCACAGCGCATGGCCAAGGGATCACAATAGCGCAGACTCCTGTACAGCAAATAAGAACGCTCAGGAATCTGCGCCCAGTACCTAGGTGCAAATTTTGACACCTGTGCTCCGTCTCGTTAAAAAGACAAGTCACGCCTCCACAACTGTTTGACAGTATAATGGGCTAAATAGTGTACGTGTTTTAGTCAGCGTGTGCAAGGAGCAAAACAAATAGAGCAACCTTTTACTTGTGCAGCATTAATGCTGCACAAGGTGTGGCTCTTGTACCTTGCAACACCTGAGGGGGGGGTTAAAGGTAACCTTTGAAATTGGTTCAACTAGGCTTCGGCCTACACTCTGCTCCTCTACTCCTCCTGCTGACCCTGGGCTCAAACACCGCTAGTTTTTGCCCGGAAATGCTAGCTGCACAGAGAAAAACACCAGCCAATGTGTTAGTGGGGTTCAGCACCGCCAGCTGTTCCCCTGCTGTGTAGTCGGCAACGTGTCCAGCACAAGCCACGCTGGCACAACCGACCAAAAGCTGCCACCAGTGCAGGCTTCGGCCTACACTTTGCTCCTCTCCTCCTCCTGCTGACCCTGGGCTCAAACAACGCCAGTTTCTGCCCGGACATGCTAGCTGCACAGAGAAAAACACCAGCCAATGTGTTAGTGGGGTTCAGCAACGCCAGCTGTTCCCCTGCTGTGTAGCTTGCAACGTGACCTGCAAACGCCACGCAGGCACATGAACTGAAATTGAAGGGAGCCTGCCCCCCACCCACAGGTGTTTCTATGTATATCAGCCACCTTGTACAGCAGTACTGCTGCATTTGTACGAGGTGGCTGACTTTTTCTCCTTGCCCACGTGGAACTCAACACGTACAAAATGTGTCTCATTAGAGACCATTACAATGTCCCTGAGGTGTGACTTTCCTTTGTAATGACACGCAGCACCCCCATTGTTAGCGCTGCCCGTCTCCTGACATCATTGGTTGGCTGGCTGTGCCTGTGCGTCCCCCCTGCCCGACACAACGCCCCCCGTTGTCTCATATATTTTGACTGCGAGGGTGTGATTGATGGGCACGAGCAGTGCATATGTTCCCCTGTTTTCACTCCCCTCCTTCCGCCTTCTTCTGACTGTGCGGCCTCATGGCCGCGGCATGCGATAAGGGATCAGCTGAGGCCGCCCAGTCTGAAGCAGGTGTAAGGACATGTGTGAGCGGCGATCATATTTACTGCACAAGGCCACGAATCCCAGCACCGCAGTGTGACTTTAGGAAAAGCCACTGTGGGTCTGGGATTTATGGCCATCGTTAACCGCACCGGCCAACATGAAATGAGGTCATGAGACGGCCTGCACTAACAGGGTATTGCCAAGGGATAACACAAGAGCGCAGACTCCTGTACAGCAAATAACAACGCTCAGGAATCTGCGCCCAGTACCTAGGTGCAAATTTTGACACCTGTGCTGCGTCTCGTTAAAAAGACAAGTCACGCCTCCACAACTGTTTGACAGTATAATGGGCTAAATAGTGTACGTGTTTAATTCAGCGTGTGCAAGGAGCAAAATTAAATAGAGCAACCTTTGACTTGTGCATCATTAATGCTGTTCAAGGTGTGGCTCTTGTACCTTGCAACACCTGAGGGGGGGGTTAAAGGTAACCTTTGAAATTGGTTCAACTAGGCTTCGGCCTACACTCTGCTCCTCTACTCCTCCTGCTGACCCTGGGCTCAAACAACGCCAGTTTCTGCCCGGAAATGCTAGCTGCACAGAGAAAAACACCAGCCAATGTGTTAGTGGGGTTCAGCACCGCCAGCTGTTCCCCTGCTGTGTAGTCGGCAACGTGTCCAGCACAAGCCACGCTGGCACAACCGACCAAAAGCTGCCACCAGTGCAGGCTTCGGCCTACACTTTGCTCCTCTCCTCCTCCTGCTGACCCTGGGCTCAAACAACGCCAGTTTCTGCCCGGACATGCTAGCTGCACAGAGAAAAACACCAGCCAATGTGTTAGTGGGGTTCAGCAACGCCAGCTGTTCCCCTGCTGTGTAGCTTGCAACGTGACCTGCAAACGCCACGCAGGCACATGAACTGAAATTGAAGGGAGCCTGCCCCCCACCCACAGGTGTTTCTATGTATATCAGCCACCTTGTACAGCAGTACTGCTGCATTTGTACGAGGTGGCTGACTTTTTCTCCTTGCCCACGTGGAACTCAACACGTACAAAATGTGTCTCATTAGAGACCATTACAATGTCCCTGAGGTGTGACTTTCCTTTGTAATGACACGCAGCACCCCCATTGTTAGCGCTGCCCGTCTCCTGACATCATTGGTTGGCTGGCTGTGCCTGTGCGTCCCCCCTGCCCGACACAACGCCCCCCGTTGTCTCATATATTTTGACTGCGAGGGTGTGATTGATGGGCACGAGCAGTGCATATGTTCCCCTGTTTTCACTCCCCTCCTTCCGCCTTCTTCTGACTGTGCGGCCTCATGGCCGCGGCATGCGATAAGGGATCAGCTGAGGCCGCCCAGTCTGAAGCAGGTGTAAGGACATGTGTGAGCGGCGATCATATTTACTGCACAAGGCCACGAATCCCAGCACCGCAGTGTGACTTTAGGAAAAGCCACTGTGGGTCTGGGATTTATGGCCATCGTTAACCGCACCGGCCAACATGAAATGAGGTCATGAGACGGCCTGCACTAACAGGGTATTGCCAAGGGATAACACAAGAGCGCAGACTCCTGTACAGCAAATAACAACGCTCAGGAATCTGCGCCCAGTACCTAGGTGCAAATTTTGACACCTGTGCTGCGTCTCGTTAAAAAGACAAGTCACGCCTCCACAACTGTTTGACAGTATAATGGGCTAAATAGTGTACGTGTTTAATTCAGCGTGTGCAAGGAGCAAAATTAAATAGAGCAACCTTTGACTTGTGCATCATTAATGCTGTTCAAGGTGTGGCTCTTGTACCTTGCAACACCTGAGGGGGGGGTTAAAGGTAACCTTTGAAATTGGTTCAACTAGGCTTCGGCCTACACTCTGCTCCTCTACTCCTCCTGCTGACCCTGGGCTCAAACAACGCCAGTTTCTGCCCGGAAATGCTAGCTGCACAGAGAAAAACACCAGCCAATGTGTTAGTGGGGTTCAGCACCGCCAGCTGTTCCCCTGCTGTGTAGTCGGCAACGTGTCCAGCACAAGCCACGCTGGCACAACCGACCAAAAGCTGCCACCAGTGCAGGCTTCGGCCTACACTTTGCTCCTCTCCTCCTCCTGCTGACCCTGGGCTCAAACAACGCCAGTTTCTGCCCGGACATGCAATCTGCACAGAGAAAAACACCAGTCAATGTGTCAGTGGGGTTCAGCAACGCCAGCTGTTCCCCTGCTGTGTAGCTTGCAACGTGACCTGCAAACGCCACGCAGGCACATGAACTGAAATTGAAGGGAGCCTGCCCCCCACCCACAGGTGTTTCTATGTATAACAGCCACCTTGTACAGCAGTACTGCTGCATTTGTACGAGGTGGCTGACTTTTTCTCCTTGCCCACGTGGAACTCAACACGTACAAAATGTGTCTCATTAGAGACCATTACAATGTCCCTGAGGTGTGACTTTCCTTTGTAATGACACGCAGCACCACCCTTGTTAGCGCTGCCCGTCTTTTGACATCATTGGTTAGCTGGCTGCGCCTGTGCATCTCCCCTGCTCGAAACAACGGCCCTCGGTGTCTTATTTTTTTGGACAGCGAGGGTGTGATTGATGGGCATGTGCAGTGCATATGTTTGCCTGTGTTCACTCATCTCCTTCCGCCTTCTTCAGACTGGGTGTCCTCATGGCCTCGGCAGGCGATAAGGGATCAGATGAGGCCGTCCAGTCTGAAGCAGGTGTAAGGACATGTGTGAGCGGCAAACATATTTACTGCACCAGGGCACGAATCCCAGCACCGCAGTGTGATTTTTTAAAAACACACTGTGGGTCTGGGATTCATGTCCATCGCTAACCGCAACGGCCAACATGAAATGAGGTCATAAGACAGGAAGCGCTCACAGCGCATGGCCAAAGGATCACAAGAGCGCAGACTCCTGTACAGCAACTAACAACGCTCAGGAAGCTGCGCCCATGCAAAAAGGTGTTGTTTTCGACACCTGTGCTGCTTTTCTTTAAAAAGACAAGTCACGCCTCCACTACTGTTAAACAGTATAATGGGCTAAATAGTCTACGTGTTGCATTCAGCTTGTGCAAGTAGACAAATTAATAGAGCAACCTTTTACTTGTGCAGCATTAATGCTGCAGAAGGAGTGGCTCTTGTTCTTTGTAACACCTGAGGGGGGGTTAAAGGTAACCTTTGAAATTGGTTCAACTAGGCTTCGGCCTACACTCTGCTCCTCTCCTCCTCCTGCTGACCCTGGGCTCTAACAACGCTAGTTTTTGCCCGGAAATGCTAGCTGCACAGAGAAAAACACCAGCCAATGTGTTAGTGGGGTTCAGCAACGCCAGCTGTTCCCCCGCTGTGTAGCCGGCATCGTGTCCAGCACAAGCCACGCTGGCACAACCGACCAAAAGCTGCCACCAGTGCAGGCTTCGGCCTACACTTTGCTCCTCTCCTCCTCCTCCTGCTGACC
Source organism: Ranitomeya imitator (assembly GCF_032444005.1). NCBI lineage: Eukaryota > Metazoa > Chordata > Amphibia > Anura > Dendrobatidae > Ranitomeya > Ranitomeya imitator. The sequence continues at coordinate 559,392,275 of NC_091286.1, read as the reverse complement.
CTGGGCTCAAACACCGCTAGTTTTTGCCCGGAAATGCTAGCTGCACAGAGAAAAACACCAGCCAATGTGTTAGTGGGGTTCAGCACCGCCAGCTGTTCCCCTGCTGTGCAGCTTGCAACGTGACCTGCAAACGCCACGCAGGCACATGAACTGAAATTGAAGGGAGCCTGGCCCCCACCCCCAGGTGTTTCTATGTATAACAGCCACCTTGTACAGCAGTACTGCTGCATTTGTACAAGGTGGCTGATGTTTTCTCCTTGCCCACGTGGAACTCAACACGTACAAAATGTGTCTCTTTGAGACCATTCCACTGTCCCTGAGGTGTGACTTTCCTTTCTAATGATACGCAGCACCCCCCTTGGTAGCGCTTCCCGTCTTCTGACATCATTGGTTGGCTACTTGCGCCTGTTCGTCCGCCCTGCCTGAATAAAATGCTCCTCGTTGTCTTAATTATTTTGACTGCGAGGGTGTGATTGATGGGCACGAGCAGTGCATATCTTCGCCTGTCTTAACTCATCTCCTTCAGCCTTCTTCAGACTGTGCAGCCTCATGGCCGCGGCATGCGAGAAGGGATCAGCAGAGGCCGCCCAGTCTGAAGCAGGTGTAAGGACGTGTGTGAGCGGCCAAAATATTTACTGCTCAAGGCCACGAATCCCAGCACCGCAGTGTGGCTTTATGAAAAGACACTGTGGGTCTGGGATTTATGGCCATCGTTAACCGCACCGGCCAACATGAAATGATGTCATAAGATGGGCAGCGCTAACAGGGCATTGCCAAGGGATAACACAAGAGCGCAGACTCCTGTACAGCAAATAACAACGCTCAGGAAGCTGCTCCAAGCACCAAGGCGTTATTTTGGACACCTGTGCTGCGTCTCATCAAAAAACCAAGTCACGCATCCACTACAGTTTGACTGTAGAATGGGGTAAATTGTGTATGTCTTTCATTCAGCGTGTGCAAGTAGACAAATTAATAGAGCAACCTTTCACTTGTGCAGCATTAATACTGCACAAGGTGTGTCTCTTGTACTTTGTAACACCTGAGGGGGGGGTTAAAGGTTTCCTTTGAAATTGGTTCAACTAAGCTTCGGCCTACACTCTGCTCCTCTCCTCCTCCTCCTGCTTCAACACGGGCTCTAACATCGCTAGTTTTTGCCCGCAAGTGCTAGCTGCACAGAGAAAAACACACGCCATTGTGTTAGTGGGGTTCAGCAACGCCAGCTGTTCCCCCAGTGTGTAGCCGGCAAAGTGTCCTGCAAACGCAACGCAGACACAAAGCTGCCTCCAGTGCAGGCTTCGGCCTACACTCATCTCCCCCTGCTTACCCTTTGCTCCAACACCGCTAGTTGGGGCTCTAGGAAGACAATCTTTAATAGGCAAGGCAACGCATCCGGGTTCCAGCACCGCCAGCTGGTTCTCGGCAGTGTTCTTGTCACAGGTACTCCCTCGTGCCAAGCCTGGTTTCAGCACCGTCAGCTGTTTCCGGGTTGTGTCAACTTCACTGAGACGCCTATGCTTGCCCCGTCGTGGTGCGGTCGAGTTAGCCAACTCCAGGGTGCCTCCAGTTTAGGAGCTTCCTATGTGGGCTGCGTGAACTGGTAGTCAAGGCTGGTTCTGTAGTGCCAGTAGGCCCAGCTCCCCCTGTAGGACTGTTGGGGTTCGGTAACTGCGGCTGCCTCGCGGCCTAGCTGTTCTCTCCTCTCCTGTGGACCTTGGGGTCCACCACCTGGTTCCAGCACCGTCAGCTGGTTCCGGGCCGAGCCTTTGGCTTAGGTGCCTCCTCCTGGGTATCCGAGTTCCGCCAACGCCAGGCGGTCCTTGGTAGTGCTTTTAAGCGCGGGCACCTACAGCTTAGTAACCGGGTTCCAGCACCGTCAGCTGGTCCTCGGTCGTGCCATTGGCTCTTGCACACTGGGGCAACGCATCCGGGTTCCAGCACCGCCAGCTGGTTCTCGGCAGTGTTTTTGTCACAGGTACTCCCTCGTGCCAAGCCTGGTTTCAGCACCGTCAGCTGTTTCCGGGTTGTGTCAAGCTCACTGAGACACCTATGCTTGCCTCGTCGTGGTGCGGTCGGGTTAGCCAACTCCAGGGTGCCTCCAGTTTAGGAGCTTCCTATGTGGGCTGCGTGAACTGGTAGTCAAGGCTGGTTCTGTAGTGCCAGTAGGCCCAGCTCCCCCTGTAGGACTGTTGGGGTTCGGTAACTGCGGCTGCCTCGCGGCCTAGCTGTTCTCTCCTCTCCTGTGGACCTTCGGGTCCACCACCTGGTTCCAGCACCGTCAGCTGGTTCCGGGCCGAGCCTTTGGCTTAGGTGCCTCCTCCTGGGTATCCGAGTTCCGCCAACGCCAGGCGGTCCTTGGTAGTGCTTTTAAGCGCGGGCACCTACAGCTTAGTAACCGGGTTCCAGCACCGTCAGCTGGTCCTCGGTCGTGCCATTGGCTCTTGCACACTGGGGCAACGCATCCGGGTTCCAGCACCGCCAGCTGGTTCTCGGCAGTGTTTTTGTCACAGGTACTCCCTCGTGCCAAGCCTGGTTTCAGCACCGTCAGCTGTTTCCGGGTTGTGTCAAGCTCACTGAGACACCTATGCTTGCCTCGTCGTGGTGCGGTCGGGTTAGCCAACTCCAGGGTGCCTCCAGTTTAGGAGCTTCCTATGTGGGCTGCGTGAACTGGTAGTCAAGGCTGGTTCTGTAGTGCCAGTAGGCCCAGCTCCCCCTGTAGGACTGTTGGGGTTCGGTAACTGCGGCTGCCTCGCGGCCTAGCTGTTCTCTCCTCTCCTGTGGACCTTGGGGTCCACCACCTGGTTCCAGCACCGTCAGCTGGTTCCGGGCCGAGCCTTTGGCTTAGGTGCCTCCTCCTGGGTATCCGAGTTCCGCCAACGCCAGGCGGTCCTTGGTAGTGCTTTTAAGCGCGGGCACCTACAGCTTAGTAACCGGGTTCCAGCACCGTCAGCTGGTCCTCGGTCGTGCCATTGGCTCTTGCACACTGGGGCAACGCATCCGGGTTCCAGCACCGCCAGCTGGTTCTCGGCAGTGTTTTTGTCACAGGTACTCCCTCGTGCCAAGCCTGGTTTCAGCACCGTCAGCTGTTTCCGGGTTGTGTCAAGCTCACTGAGACACCTATGCTTGCCTCGTCGTGGTGCGGTCGGGTTAGCCAACTCCAGGGTGCCTCCAGTTTAGGAGCTTCCTATGTGGGCTGCGTGAACTGGTAGTCAAGGCTGGTTCTGTAGTGCCAGTAGGCCCAGCTCCCCCTGTAGGACTGTTGGGGTTCGGTAACTGCGGCTGCCTCGCGGCCTAGCTGTTCTCTCCTCTCCTGTGGACCTTGGGGTCCACCACCTGGTTCCAGCACCGTCAGCTGGTTCCGGGCCGAGCCTTTGGCTTAGGTGCCTCCTCCTGGGTATCCGAGTTCCGCCAACGCCAGGCGGTCCTTGGTAGTGCTTTTAAGCGCGGGCACCTACAGCTTAGTAACCGGGTTCCAGCACCGTCAGCTGGTCCTCGGTCGTGCCATTGGCTCTTGCACACTGGGGCAACGCATCCGGGTTCCAGCACCGCCAGCTGGTTCTCGGCAGTGTTTTTGTCACAGGTACTCCCTCGTGCCAAGCCTGGTTTCAGCACCGTCAGCTGTTTCCGGGTTGTGTCAAGCTCACTGAGACACCTATGCTTGCCTCGTCGTGGTGCGGTCGGGTTAGCCAACTCCAGGGTGCCTCCAGTTTAGGAGCTTCCTATGTGGGCTGCGTGAACTGGTAGTCAAGGCTGGTTCTGTAGTGCCAGTAGGCCCAGCTCCCCCTGTAGGACTGTTGGGGTTCGGTAACTGCGGCTGCCTCGCGGCCTAGCTGTTCTCTCCTCTCCTGTGGACCTTGGGGTCCACCACCTGGTTCCAGCACCGTCAGCTGGTTCCGGGCCGAGCCTTTGGCTTAGGTGCCTCCTCCTGGGTATCCGAGTTCCGCCAACGCCAGGCGGTCCTTGGTAGTGCTTTTAAGCGCGGGCACCTACAGCTTAGTAACCGGGTTCCAGCACCGTCAGCTGGTCCTCGGTCGTGCCATTGGCTCTTGCACACTGGGGCAACGCATCCGGGTTCCAGCACCGCCAGCTGGTTCTCGGCAGTGTTTTTGTCACAGGTACTCCCTCGTGCCAAGCCTGGTTTCAGCACCGTCAGCTGTTTCCGGGTTGTGTCAAGCTCACTGAGACACCTATGCTTGCCTCGTCGTGGTGCGGTCGGGTTAGCCAACTCCAGGGTGCCTCCAGTTTAGGAGCTTCCTATGTGGGCTGCGTGAACTGGTAGTCAAGGCTGGTTCTGTAGTGCCAGTAGGCCCAGCTCCCCCTGTAGGACTGTTGGGGTTCGGTAACTGCGGCTGCCTCGCGGCCTAGCTGTTCTCTCCTCTCCTGTGGACCTTGGGGTCCACCACCTGGTTCCAGCACCGTCAGCTGGTTCCGGGCCGAGCCTTTGGCTTAGGTGCCTCCTCCTGGGTATCCGAGTTCCGCCAACGCCAGGCGGTCCTTGGTAGTGCTTTTAAGCGCGGGCACCTACAGCTTAGTAACCGGGTTCCAGCACCGTCAGCTGGTCCTCGGTCGTGCCATTGGCTCTTGCACACTGGGGCAACGCATCCGGGTTCCAGCACCGCCAGCTGGTTCTCGGCAGTGTTTTTGTCACAGGTACTCCCTCGTGCCAAGCCTGGTTTCAGCACCGTCAGCTGTTTCCGGGTTGTGTCAAGCTCACTGAGACACCTATGCTTGCCTCGTCGTGGTGCGGTCGGGTTAGCCAACTCCAGGGTGCCTCCAGTTTAGGAGCTTCCTATGTGGGCTGCGTGAACTGGTAGTCAAGGCTGGTTCTGTAGTGCCAGTAGGCCCAGCTCCCCCTGTAGGACTGTTGGGGTTCGGTAACTGCGGCTGCCTCGCGGCCTAGCTGTTCTCTCCTCTCCTGTGGACCTTGGGGTCCACCACCTGGTTCCAGCACCGTCAGCTGGTTCCGGGCCGAGCCTTTGGCTTAGGTGCCTCCTCCTGGGTATCCGAGTTCCGCCAACGCCAGGCGGTCCTTGGTAGTGCTTTTAAGCGCGGGCACCTACAGCTTAGTAACCGGGTTCCAGCACCGTCAGCTGGTCCTCGGTCGTGCCATTGGCTCTTGCACACTGGGGCAACGCATCCGGGTTCCAGCACCGCCAGCTGGTTCTCGGCAGTGTTTTTGTCACAGGTACTCCCTCGTGCCAAGCCTGGTTTCAGCACCGTCAGCTGTTTCCGGGTTGTGTCAAGCTCACTGAGACACCTATGCTTGCCTCGTCGTGGTGCGGTCGGGTTAGCCAACTCCAGGGTGCCTCCAGTTTAGGAGCTTCCTATGTGGGCTGCGTGAACTGGTAGTCAAGGCTGGTTCTGTAGTGCCAGTAGGCCCAGCTCCCCCTGTAGGACTGTTGGGGTTCGGTAACTGCGGCTGCCTCGCGGCCTAGCTGTTCTCTCCTCTCCTGTGGACCTTCGGGTCCACCACCTGGTTCCAGCACCGTCAGCTGGTTCCGGGCCGAGCCTTTGGCTTAGGTGCCTCCTCCTGGGTATCCGAGTTCCGCCAACGCCAGGCGGTCCTTGGTAGTGCTTTTAAGCGCGGGCACCTACAGCTTAGTAACCGGGTTCCAGCACCGTCAGCTGGTCCTCGGTCGTGCCATTGGCTCTTGCACACTGGGGCAACGCATCCGGGTTCCAGCACCGCCAGCTGGTTCTCGGCAGTGTTTTTGTCACAGGTACTCCCTCGTGCCAAGCCTGGTTTCAGCACCGTCAGCTGTTTCCGGGTTGTGTCAAGCTCACTGAGACACCTATGCTTGCCTCGTCGTGGTGCGGTCGGGTTAGCCAACTCCAGGGTGCCTCCAGTTTAGGAGCTTCCTATGTGGGCTGCGTGAACTGGTAGTCAAGGCTGGTTCTGTAGTGCCAGTAGGCCCAGCTCCCCCTGTAGGACTGTTGGGGTTCGGTAACTGCGGCTGCCTCGCGGCCTAGCTGTTCTCTCCTCTCCTGTGGACCTTGGGGTCCACCACCTGGTTCCAGCACCGTCAGCTGGTTCCGGGCCGAGCCTTTGGCTTAGGTGCCTCCTCCTGGGTATCCGAGTTCCGCCAACGCCAGGCGGTCCTTGGTAGTGCTTTTAAGCGCGGGCACCTACAGCTTAGTAACCGGGTTCCAGCACCGTCAGCTGGTCCTCGGTCGTGCCATTGGCTCTTGCACACTGGGGCAACGCATCCGGGTTCCAGCACCGCCAGCTGGTTCTCGGCAGTGTTTTTGTCACAGGTACTCCCTCGTGCCAAGCCTGGTTTCAGCACCGTCAGCTGTTTCCGGGTTGTGTCAAGCTCACTGAGACACCTATGCTTGCCTCGTCGTGGTGCGGTCGGGTTAGCCAACTCCAGGGTGCCTCCAGTTTAGGAGCTTCCTATGTGGGCTGCGTGAACTGGTAGTCAAGGCTGGTTCTGTAGTGCCAGTAGGCCCAGCTCCCCCTGTAGGACTGTTGGGGTTCGGTAACTGCGGCTGCCTCGCGGCCTAGCTGTTCTCTCCTCTCCTGTGGACCTTGGGGTCCACCACCTGGTTCCAGCACCGTCAGCTGGTTCCGGGCCGAGCCTTTGGCTTAGGTGCCTCCTCCTGGGTATCCGAGTTCCGCCAACGCCAGGCGGTCCTTGGTAGTGCTTTTAAGCGCGGGCACCTACAGCTTAGTAACCGGGTTCCAGCACCGTCAGCTGGTCCTCGGTCGTGCCATTGGCTCTTGCACACTGGGGCAACGCATCCGGGTTCCAGCACCGCCAGCTGGTTCTCGGCAGTGTTTTTGTCACAGGTACTCCCTCGTGCCAAGCCTGGTTTCAGCACCGTCAGCTGTTTCCGGGTTGTGTCAAGCTCACTGAGACACCTATGCTTGCCTCGTCGTGGTGCGGTCGGGTTAGCCAACTCCAGGGTGCCTCCAGTTTAGGAGCTTCCTATGTGGGCTGCGTGAACTGGTAGTCAAGGCTGGTTCTGTAGTGCCAGTAGGCCCAGCTCCCCCTGTAGGACTGTTGGGGTTCGGTACCTGCGGCTGCCTCGCGGCCTAGCTGTTCTCTCCTCTCCTGTGGACCTTGGGGTCCACCACCTGGTTCCAGCACCGTCAGCTGGTTCCGGGCCGAGCCTTTGGCTTAGGTGCCTCCTCCTGGGTATCCGAGTTCCGCCAACGCCAGGCGGTCCTTGGTAGTGCTTTTAAGCGCGGGCACCTACAGCTTAGTAACCGGGTTCCAGCACCGTCAGCTGGTCCTCGGTCGTGCCATTGGCTCTTGCACACTGGGGCAACGCATCCGGGTTCCAGCACCGCCAGCTGGTTCTCGGCAGTGTTTTTGTCACAGGTACTCCCTCGTGCCAAGCCTGGTTTCAGCACCGTCAGCTGTTTCCGGGTTGTGTCAAGCTCACTGAGACACCTATGCTTGCCTCGTCGTGGTGCGGTCGGGTTAGCCAACTCCAGGGTGCCTCCAGTTTAGGAGCTTCCTATGTGGGCTGCGTGAACTGGTAGTCAAGGCTGGTTCTGTAGTGCCAGTAGGCCCAGCTCCCCCTGTAGGACTGTTGGGGTTCGGTAACTGCGGCTGCCTCGCGGCCTAGCTGTTCTCTCCTCTCCTGTGGACCTTGGGGTCCACCACCTGGTTCCAGCACCGTCAGCTGGTTCCGGGCCGAGCCTTTGGCTTAGGTGCCTCCTCCTGGGTATCCGAGTTCCGCCAACGCCAGGCGGTCCTTGGTAGTGCTTTTAAGCGCGGGCACCTACAGCTTAGTAACCGGGTTCCAGCACCGTCAGCTGGTCCTCGGTCGTGCCATTGGCTCTTGCACACTGGGGCAACGCATCCGGGTTCCAGCACCGCCAGCTGGTTCTCGGCAGTGTTTTTGTCACAGGTACTCCCTCGTGCCAAGCCTGGTTTCAGCACCGTCAGCTGTTTCCGGGTTGTGTCAAGCTCACTGAGACACCTATGCTTGCCTCGTCGTGGTGCGGTCGGGTTAGCCAACTCCAGGGTGCCTCCAGTTTAGGAGCTTCCTATGTGGGCTGCGTGAACTGGTAGTCAAGGCTGGTTCTGTAGTGCCAGTAGGCCCAGCTCCCCCTGTAGGACTGTTGGGGTTCGGTAACTGCGGCTGCCTCGCGGCCTAGCTGTTCTCTCCTCTCCTGTGGACCTTCGGGTCCACCACCTGGTTCCAGCACCGTCAGCTGGTTCTCGGCAGTGTCTTTTGCTCTTGTACCTTCTGCTCCCCATCCTGGTTCCAGTACCGTCAGCTGGTTCCGGGCAGAGCCTTTGGCTTAGGTGCCTCCTTCTGGGTATCCAAGTTCCACCAACGTCAGGTGGTCCTTGGTAGTGCTTTCAGGCACGGGTACCTCCTGCTTAGTAACCGGGTTCCAGTAACGTCAGCTGGTCCTCGGTAGTTCCATTGGCTCTTGGACCTTCGGCTACCCATCCGGGTTCCAGTACCGTCAGCTGGTTCTCGGCAGTGTCTTTTGCTCTTGTACCTTCTGCTCCCCATCCTGGTTCCAGTAACGTCAGCTGGTTCCGGGCAGAGCCTTTGGCTTAGGTGCCTCCTTCTGGGTATCCGAGTTCCGTCAACGTCAGGCGGTCCTTGGTAGTGCTTTTTAGCACGGGTACCTCCTGCTTAGTAACCGGGTTCCAGTAACGTCAGCTGGTCCTCGGTAGTTCCATAGGCTCTTGAACCTTCGGGTAGCCATCCGAGTTCCAGTTCCATCAGCTGGTTCTTGGCATTTTCTCAGCCTTCTTGTACCTTCTGCTACATTTCCAAGTTGAAGACCCTAACGTCGACGACCCGGAAGACCACCACGATGACGACGACACGGAAGACCACCCCGATGACGACGACGACGACGGCGGAGACGACGACGGCGGAGATGACGACACTGGAGACGACGACCCTGGAGACGACAACATGGAAGACCGAGAAGCAGAAGAACAAGAGGCTGCAGAACAAAGAGCAGAAGAACATTAAGCATAAGACTTAATATCAGAGCAAAAGATATTATCTAAATTATATGCAGAAGAAGACTAAGCAGTGTATGGGGGTGAGTCCGTTCCTCCTCGTGGTGCCCCTGGATAAAGCCTGATGCTGCAGGCCAAACTGAACGCGGACAAATGTAACTTTTGTGACTGGCAGAACGGAAGGTGTAATCTTCAAACTTTTATAGATAACAACTACGGGAATGCCTGTCACAAATGAGAATATGATGAAGAAGTAGAATAGGAAGAATAATAACAGTGGAATAAAAAGAATATGTAGAATAAGAAGAATAATAATAGTTGAATAAAATGAATATGAAGAATGTAATAAAAAAAAAAAAATAGGTAGAAGATGAAGAAGAAGATGAATAAGGTGAAGAAGTTGATGTCAAAGATGCTGATGATGATGAAGATGAAAGTGTGGGAAAAGAAAAAAAAAAAGAAAAAAAAGAAGGGGAAGGGCGTGGAATAGTGAAACATCAATATCTGACAAAATAAAAAAAAAATTTACATAGTCAATATCTTTGTCACTCCGAACGTCTTAAAAAAAAACAAAAAACATGCTATTCTATTTGATTGGGATAAACCTCTATGACTTTAATGTCTCCGCCACCTCCCCAAATACATCCGGCATTATTCTTAGTTGTTTTCCTTCATGTAGAATGAACCTACAAGGAAAGAAAGGGTTTATTTTAATTCCGATATTTTGGTCCCATTGACTTGCATTGGGATCGGGTATCGGTATCGGCGATATCCGATATTTTTTGAATATCGGCCGATCCAAACCGATACCGATACTTTCCGATATCGGAAGGTATCGCTCAACACTACTCATGACAATTCTGAACTTACAGTTGTTGTGGGTCACACACCCTTTGGTGTGCCGATTAATCTTCCCATTCAATTTCCCATAGGAGAACGTGTCCATGCCTGGCCAATCTTCTCTATCTAGTATAGATAACGCTTGCTGTAGGCCCCCACTTGCTTTAGATTAGGAATCCTTCTGCCACTTCATACTTGTTCATTTCAGAACTTGCGATCTGAATAGGGTCTCCTCCTTTCTTCACATGCAACACCCAAAAAACAATGCTGGTCTGTGAACAATAGAACTATAGGTCCTTTCATTTTCTTTGCTTTCCATATCTGCCTCACAAACTAGAAACAGAATTTCCTATGCCCACTTAACTCTTCTCACCATGGGCTGGCCCCAACAGTTAACCCTGTCCACTAGTTAGCTAAGAACTGCAGGCTCCAAACTAGGTAAAGCAACATATAAACCATAGCAATGCATTATATTACTATAACATCTTCAATGAGGTTGTCAGCAGCTTCTCCACTCCTTTACAACTACATGATCTAGCATGATGGGTGTGTACACAGATAGCAACTGTTGCTTTCTTTTTACTGTCTTGGCTCTTTTAATTAATCTATGTAGTGAGCTATGTATACCCCTTCTCACATGTAAAGCGCCATGGAATAAATGGCGCTATAATAATAAATAATAATAATAATAATCCAGCATCAAATGTATTTACATGATGTGTGGTTAAAGGTCACACTGCACTCTGTGCCTCTGATGCCCATGACTCACAAACTGCCAGGTAATGCTATGCCCAGCACGATGTATGCAGATCAGGATTTTTGACCTCTTCTATAATTAAGTTAAAGGCTAAAATAACTTTGAGGTAAAAAGAAAAACGTTAACCTAAGTTTAAGGCTGTAATTTTAATTCCTGTATCCTTTTTGAACATGCATTCTCTACAGATATGGGACTCCATAAAATGCTCTTCGTCTCCTCCCACTTGCTCCTCATTCCTATGTGTGGAAATGTCTTGTTTCTAACAGGACTAGACTATTATTATTATTTATTTATATAGCACCATTAATTCCATGGTGCTGTACATGAGAAAGGGGTTACATACAGGGATATAGATATCTTTTACAGTAAACAGGTTTACAGTGACAGACTGATACGGAGGGGGGAGGACCCTGTCCTTGTGGACTTACATTCTATGGGATAGTGGGGAAGAGACAGAAGGTAGGGGTGAGGTGGCGGCTCTGGCGGCGGTGAGGCGGCGGCTCTGGCGGTGGCTCTGGCGGCGGTAAGGCGGCGGCTCTGGCGGCAGTGAGGCGGCGGCTCTGGAGGCGGTGGCTTGGGTATTGTAGGCTGTGGGCTTTCCTGAAGAGATGGGTTTTCAGGTTCCGTCTGAAGGATCCGAGGGTGGTGGATAATCGGACGTGTTGAGGCATGGAATTCCAGAGGATGGGGGATATTCGGGAGAAATCTTGGAGGTGGTTGTTTGAGGAACGAATACGTGTGCAGGAGAGTAGGAGGTCTTGGGAGGATCGGAGATTACATGAGGGGAGATATTGGGACATTAGTTCAGAGATATAGGGAGGGGACAGGTTGTGAATGGCTTTGTAGACTCCCCACAGGCCTTCTGCACCTGGATGTTGGCGGATATAATTACAATCCAACACCTACTAACCCCTAATAGACCTAAATCCTTCCCAAAAAAAGCACAACCTGACATCCAGAGAAATATTTTGTTACCTACAACTTAACCCCTTAGAGACAGAGCCAATTTGTTACTTAATGACCGAACCAATTTTTACAATTCTGACCACTGTCACTTTATGAGGTTATAATTCTGGAATGCTTTAACGGATCCCGCTGATTCAGAGAATGTTTTCTCATTACATATTGTACTTCATGTTAGTGGTAACATTTATTCAATATTACTTGCGATTATTTATGAAAAAAAACAGAAATATGGCGAAAAATTTTAAAATTTTGCAATTTTCAAATTTTGTATTTTTATGCCCTTAAATCAGAGAAATATGTCACAAAAAATAGTTAATAAATAACATTTCCCACATGTCTACTTTACATCAGCACAATTTTGAAAACAATTTTTTTTTTGTTAGGGAGTTATAAGTTTTACAACACCATTTTTTTTAGGGACCACATCACATTTGAAGTCATTTTGAGGGGTCTATATGATAGAAAATAACCAAGTGTGACACCAAAAGAAACTGCACCCCTTAAGGTGCTCAAAACCACATTCAAGAAGTTTATTAACTATTAACCCCTTACGTGCTTCACAGGAACTGAAACAATGTGGAAGGAAAAATGAACATTTAACTTTTTTTTGCAAACATTTTACTTCAGAACCATGTTTTTTATTTTCACAAGTGTAAAAACAGAAATTTAACCAAAAATTTTGTTGTGCAATTTCTCCTGAATACGTCGATACGCCCCCACAAGTGACACCATTTTGGAAGCTAGGCCCCTTAAGGAACATATCTAGATGTGTGGTGAGCACTTTAAACCCCCAGGTGCTTCACGGAAGTTTATAACTTTGATAGAATGGTCTGTGGGCGTTATGTTGCATTTGCAGAGCCCCTGATGTACCTAAACAATAGAAACCCCCCACAAGTGACCCCATTTTGGAAACTAGACCCCCCCAAGGAACTTATGTAGATGTGTGGTGAGAACTTTGAATGCCCAAGTGCTTCACAGAAGTTTTTTCCACAAAAAAGATGTTTCAGCTCCCAAGTTTTTATTTCCACAAGGGTAATGTCGTAGCAAGCGCTTGGAGACAAAAGAATCGCACACGTTGTTCTGTGTGAAATTCACTTTTATCTCCAAGTGCTTGTCAATTAAGGGCGTAATTCCACAATGTGGTCTCACTGGTGATCTGTCAGCTAACATTGGGTCAGAATGAAAACAGCTACGACAGTTTTGGCGCCCAACGTGGGGCCAAAACTGTCGTAGCTGTTTTCGTTCTGACCCAATGTCAGCTGACAGATCACCAGTGAGGGCCAAATTGTGGAATTACACCCGTCATTTTACAGGCGCGCTTGGAGACAAAAAGACACCTCACACATTCTGTGAGCAAGTCACTTTTATCTGAAGTAATAGAGCAAGAAGCAATATTTTATACCATTTACCTCAAATGTAAGTCTCAATGTAATTCATGTAGCCCCCACCATCACCCAAGGCCATACTGACCTTTATTCTCTCACGTACCCGGAGCATGTTGTGACTGACTATTGAGAACATACATGATAAGAAGTGTAGTCTCCTTGAAGACTACTACATCAACAGATTCTAGTAATTCTAGCAAACTATTAACCCTTCTATATCAGTAACAAGAGAAATTGGACTCCAAAATTGTTGTCCAATTTATCCCGAGTACTCTGATGCCCCATATGTGGGGGTAAACCACTGTTTGGGTGCACGGCAGAACTCAGAAGGGAGGGAGCACCTAGAGGAAAGGAAAAGGAAAAGGGAATTTTTTTTCTCTCTCCTTTTGTGATGTAATTATAACTTGTAATGAAAATAATTTATATTTTTGTTGTTATGTGTCACTTTGTGAAAATAAAATAAATATTAAATATTAAAAAAAAGAAGGGAGGGAGCACCATTTGACTTTTTGAGCACAAAATTGGCTGTTGTGTTTGGAGACCCCCTGATGTACCTAAACAGTGGAAACCTCCCAATTCTAACTCTAACCCTTACCCCAATAAACCCCTAACTCTAATCCCAACCCGATACATAATCCTAATCACAACCTTAACGAGAATCACAACCCTAACCCCAAAACAATCCTAATCTCAACCCTAACCTCAAACCTAACCCTAATCCCAATAAACCCCTAACACTAATCCCAACCCTAACCTTAACCCTAATCCCAAACCTAACCCTAATCCCAAGCATAACCCTAATGCCAACCATAACCCTAATACCAAATCCAAACCCTAATCCCAACTCTAACCCTAACTTTAGCCGCAACCCTAGTCCTAACTTTAACCCCAACCCTAACCCTAGCCCTAACCCTAACTTTAGCCCAACCCTAGCCCTAACCCTAGCCCTAACCCTAAATTTAGCCCCAACCCTAACCCTAGCCCTAACTTTAGCCCAAACCCTAACCCTAGCCCAACCCTAACCCAAGCCCTAACTTTAGCCCCAACCCTAACCCTAGCCCTAAGGCTACTTTCACACTTGCATCATGTGGCATCCGTCGCAATCCATCGTTTTGGAGAAAAAAACGGATCTTGCAAATGTGCCTGCAGGATGCGTTTTTTCCCCATAGACTTGTATTGCTGACGGATCGCGACGGATGGCCACACGTCGCATCTGTCGTGCACTGGATCCGTTGTGTTTTGGAGGACCGTCATCACAAAAAAAGTTCAATGGAACGTTTTTTTGTACGTCGCGTCTGCCATTTCTGACCGTGCATTCGTGGCTGTAACTCCGCTCCCTTCTCCGCAGGACGTAGACTGGGCAACGGATGCGTTGAAAAACTGCATCCGCTGCCCACGTTGTGCACAATTTTCGCAACGTGCGTCGGTATGTCGGGCGAAGTATTGCGATGGCCCCATACCGACGCAAGTGTGAAAGAAGCCTAACCCTAGCCCTAACCCTAGCCTTAAATTTAGCCCCAACCCTAACTCTAACCATAAATTTAGCCCAAGCCCTAACCCTAAATTTAGCCCCGTCCCTAACCCTAGCCTTAAATTTAGCCCCAACCCTAACCCTAAACTTAGCCCTAACCCTAAATTTAGCCCCAACCATAACCCTAACCCTAAATTTACCCCCAACCCTAACCCTAACCGTAAATTTAGCCCCAACCCTAACCCTAACCCTAAATTTAGCCCCAACCCTAACCCTAAATTTAGCCCCCGGCAACCGAGAACCCAGAGAAAATCCAACTCTGCGGGGTGCTATTCACATTTTCCACAGCACCGTTAATTAATGGCGCTGTGGTTTAAGTACCCTTAACTGCCGCCATTAAAAGGTGTTTCGGCGGTCGTTAAGGGGTTAAATAGTTTGTTACCTCTCAGGTCTAGTTGGGAACCACCTCAACCTCCCCCAATCTCCTTCACTCCATTTGAACAATGCTGCTACAAAACCCCTCACACACAGTATAATGTCTTTCCTCTTTGCTCATTTAAAGTTTTCCCCAAAAACAAGAGGTGTGGCTTTCATTGAGGTAAAATATTGCTTAAAAATAGGCAGGGGTATGTTTTATCTCACAGAAAGAATCAGCTGTGATCCTGTGCTGTAATGTCTGTATACTCTTTTGCTTCCTTCCATGGTAAGAAGCTGTGGTATGTACAGACCATGTTCCTGTATGGTCAGACACGGCCATTACACAGTACAAAGCAGGGGCACATTTCTAAGATTATCTCAGCACAGGAACATTTTATTTCATCACATCCAATTGTGGAAATTATTATTATTCCAAGATCTACTGATTAAAATGAACTTTATTATCAAGTGCTATTTGGTGCATGGAGGATGTAGATACAGATAAACAGGAAGGAACAAATTCTGAGGAAAATTTAGAAAGGGGAAACTTCGAAGAGTTAGATTAGTGAAGTGAGGTGATAGCCCTGTCTAAAGAGATACGTTTTTAAAGCACGCTTAAAAATGGGGTTAAGTATTAGTTGTATCATCCGGGGCACTGGATTCCAGAAAACTGCCAGAGCACAGTTAATAAAACAAAATGTGTTTCTACCATTATAGGATCATCAGGGGCTACCATCCAGTGATAAACTGAGTGCTGACGTGAGGATGTTCCTAGTTAGACAATAATGTATAATTGTTCTTAACTAAGCAGACTTGCTCTTTGAGAGTTTTAAGAATTCTTTTTAAGGGTACATGCCCATGATCAGGAATAGCTGCATTCAGGACAGTAGAATACAAGCATAGTGGGATTTATAGAAATCCGATGCCTACACCTTCTAGGTCTGTGATCGATATGAATCTGTTTCTAGGTGTGTGATCGATATGAATTTATTATTATTTATTATTATTATTATTTATTGTTATAGCGCCATTTATTCCATGGCGCTTTACATGTGAGGAGGGGTATACATAAAAACAAGTACAATAATCTTAAACAATACAAGTCATAACTGGTACAGGAGGAATGAGGACCCTGCCCGCGAAGGCTCACAATCTACAACGGATGGGTGAGAATACAGTACTCATAGATCACATAGTTTCCTACTATGTGATCGATATGAATCTCCTTGTAGGTTGATTGATATGAATCTCCTACTATGTGATCGATATGAATCTCCTTCTAGATCTGTGATCGATATGAATCTCCTTGTAGGTCTGTGATCGATATGAATCTCCTTCTAGGTCTGTGATCGATATGAATCTCCTTCTAGGTCTGTGATCAATATGAATCTCCTTGTAGGTCTGTGATCGATATGAATCTCCTTCTAGGTCTGTGATCAATATGAATCTCCTTCTAGGTATGAGAGCTATATGAATCTCCTTCTAGGTCTGTAATCGATACGAATCCCCTTCTAGGTCTGTGATCGATATGAGTCTCCTTCTAGGTCTGAGATCTGTATTAATACAAACTTTGACATGTGGCTTTATGTCTTTACTAGCTGAAGAGCCCGGCGTTGCCTGGGCATAGTAAATATCTGTGGTTAGTTATAGCACCTCACTTCTCTTATTTTCCCATCACGCCCCTCATTTTCCCAATCACATCTTTCATTTTCCCCCTCATATCTCTCATTTTCTCCCTCACTCCTCTCATTTTCTCCCTCACTCCTCTCATTCCCCCCTAACACTTGTCATTTCAACCTCACATCTGTCATTTTCTGATCACTCCACTATTTTTCCTCACTCCTCTCATTTTGCACTCACACCTTTTCATTTTCACCTCACACCTCTCATTTTCACCTCATCACCTCAGTATATACATGTTTGTCATCTCCCTTATATATAGTATACATCTGTATGTCATCTCCTGTATATAGTATATACCTGTATGTCATCTCCGCTGTATATAGTATATACCTGAATGTCATCTCCTCCTGTATATAGTATATACCTGCATGTCATCTTCTATATATAGCATATACCTGTATGTCATCTCCTCCTGTATATAGTATATACCTGTAGGTCATCTGCTCCTGTATATAGTATATACCTGTGTGTCATCTCCTCCTGTATATAGTATATACCTGTATGTCATCTCTTCCTGTATTAGACCTCATTTACACGTTATTTGCTCAGTATTTTTACCTCAGTATTTGTAAGCTAAATTGGCAGCCTGATAAATCCCCAGCCAACAGGAAGCCCTCCCCCTGGCAGTATATATTAGCTCACACATACACATAATAGACAGGTCATGTGACTGACAGCTGCTGTATTTCCTATATGGTACATTTGTTGCAGTTTGTCTGCTTATTAATCAGATTTTTATTTTTGAAGGATAATACCAGACTTGTGTGTGTTTTAGGGCGAGTTTCGTTTGTCAAGTTGTGTGTGTTGAATTGCGTGTGGCGACATGCATGTAGCGACTTTTGTGAGATGAGTTTTGTGTGGCAACATGCGTGTAGCAACTTTTTGTGTGTCGAGTTGTATGTGACAGGTTAGTGTAGCAAGTTGTGTGCAGCAAGTTTTGCGCATGGCGAGTTTTATGTGTGGTGCCTTTTGAGTATGTGCAAGTTTTGTGTGAGGCAACTTTTGCATGTGTTGCAACTTTTGTGCATGTGGCGTTATTTCCGCGTGTGCAAGTTTTGCGTGTGGCGAGTTTTCCATGAGGTGAGTTTTGCACTTGTGGCGAGTTTTGCAAGAGCCTAGTTTTTGCATGTGGCGAGTTCTGTGCGTGGCGAGTTTTGAGCGGCGACTTTTGTGTTTCGACTTTTATGTGGCGAGGTTGGTGTATTTGTGGTGAAATGTGTGCTGAGGGTAATATGTGTTCAAGCACGTGGTAGTGTGTGGCGCATTTTGTGTGTGTGTTCATGTCCCCGTGTGTGGTGAGTATCCCATGTCGGGGCCCCACCTTAGCAACTGTACGGTATATACTCTTTGGCGCCATCACTCTCATTCTTTAAGTCCCCCTTGTTCACATCTGGCAGCTGTCAATTTGCCTCCTACACTTTTCCTTTCATTTTTTCCCATTATGTAGATAGGGGCAAAATTGGTGAATTGGAAAGCGCGGGGTTAAAATTTCACCTCACAACATAGCCTATGACGCTCTCGGGGTCCAGACGTGTGATTGTGCAAAATTTTGTGGCTGTAGCTGCGACGCCTCCAACACTTTTCCTTTCACTTTTTCCTCATTATGTAGATAGGGGCAAAATTGTTTGGTGAATTGGAAAGCACGGGGTTAAAATTTTGCCTCACAACATAGCCTATGACGCTCTCGGGGTCCAGACGTGTGACTGTGCAAAATTTTGTGGCTGTAGCTGCGTCGGTGCAGATGCCAATCCCGGACATACATACACACACACACACATACACACACACACACACACATTCAGCTTTATATATTAGATAATCATCACAAAATTGTTTATAATTAATTGAGTCGCCCGCCTGAGTAGTGGGGTACTCGGTACTAGGTCCAGTCGCACTTAAAGGGGATGTCATGGTGGCTGCGACCCGGTCCGTGGCCCTGGGCGCTTACTTAAAAGGGGAAGGTCTTTAAAGAGATTTGTAATGTCTATGTTCGTGACGCCACCTGTGGTCATAGAGGATCGACGCTGCTTAAACGGGTCCTCTGGGGTGGTTGTTGCAGCAAGATGGTAACGCTTCCCACAGGTGAATTGGGGTCCCCAGGGCTCCCAAGGTGTATGGGCAAGGATGGTATATGACAGCAAAGAAGTAGAGGACACAGAGATGTAAAGTTTTTACCTGGTTTACTGGTGGTAGCAGTCCACAGTCCAGGGTACCAGACACAGGTGTGATGTGGTCCGGCAAGCCTGGAGGCAAAGGTAGTTCCCTCTCCCAGGTGAGGTCCATAAGCCTTTTCGACTTGCGCTGATGAGCGAGGTCCCTGCTTCCTGAAGCTTGCTGGCAAAGTACCCCTTCCTTCTCCTGTCCTGGGACAGGAATCTGTATGGTGGGCAGCTTGAGCCGTTTTACAGGGTCTCTATCACGACCCGGGCTCTTCAGGTGCTGAATCGTTTTCAGGTGTGCTGTGGGCAAATCACATACAGTTCTAAGCCCTCCAGTTCTGCTAAGTGTCCTAGAGTCCCACTAAAGCCTAGGGCTCCCGGTGCTTGGTTTCTGTGCTTCGGCTCTGAGGGTGCCCAATCACAGTTCCCCTCTGAGCGCCTTTCCACTCCTGTGCTTCTTCCCTCAATTGCTCCACTGCACACAAAAATCCCTCGGGTTCTACTCCTTTCCTGGAGCTGCAGCTCAGTCCTGGCTGCACAGCCCCATAGTCTGCCCCCTGCTCCAGACTTCCTTTCTTCTCAGTGTCTCTCTCCAACTAATCTCTTTGGTCTCCCTGGACCAATTGCCTAACTCCTACTCCAGGCCAGAACACTTAAAGCTTAGGGAAGCTCCCCTGAATCCTGGTCCTGAGATCCCCCTTCTGGCCTGGATTCAGAATGTGCTGTATGTAGGTTTGTTACCTGGTAAAGGGAATCCTCCTTGCCTCCAAACATGATATCGCCCTCCCCGAAAGGAAGGCAACATCACTGTAACAACCAGTTACCTGGGGTGTTACATAATATTCTTAGAATTTACAGAACAAGGGTACTAATCTATTATTAAAACATAAACCATATTCCAAAATTTCACTTGTTTTTCGCATTTCTGGACAAAAGAAGAATCCTGTTATACTGACAATACAGGCAATGGTCACTTTGTAGTTTTTAAGAATGATTTTATTTTCAGTTACATATTTATAATGTTATAACTTGGCACCCAGAGATGGATATAATTATTACAATCACATTTGAACATTAAATTACCAGCTACTCTCCAATTTACAATTCCACAGATTAGCACTGTTATAGTTTCTCAGCATACTCATGGATGTACCTTGTTGGTTGAGTATAACTGACTTATTTTTAGTCTTCCATTACCGCCACATGGTCTCCTGATGGATGCTGAAGCCAAGGTTCCCACGCTCTGAAGAAACAGTCTCCTTATTGTCATTAACTGTATTGTTCACAACATGATACTGCCATTTCGCTTCTTGCATCACACCCAGGCAGAACATTGCAGCAATTAGGAATCATTATGAAAATACAACAAAAATAGCTCGGCTTTGTTACTCCATCTCATTTCATGTACGTTTCCGTTCTATTAACGCTCATACACAAAAAAGAGAAGTTCAAAGACCGGCATCCCATCTGAAGAGGCTTACATTCAGGAAGCTTTCATTCCTCATGCTCACAACCTTGTAGACTCCAGCCAAGTCAATTCACTGTTGTATTGTTTTCTTTTTTTAACACTGTAATGTTTATTTTTATTTATAATAGTAGAAATATTAATATTGTTATTTTTATCATTTACGTGCTTATATAATTTTATTTTTATTAATATTATATTTATTTATTATTATTATTAAATAATTCTGATAAAAAGTAATCCATTTTCTAAATGTATATCTCTCCAAATGTTTGGATGCAATGGAGTGCTCTAACTACATTCTGTCTCAATACAGTCCTATTATGCAACACTGTGCTCCCAAAAATGCACCTACATTTTTGCTCAAACTTTTGGCACAAAGTAAGCCAACTATAGTGAGATGTAAACCTAGACAAGAACTTATCATACTGGTAATATTTGGTAACAATTTTTTTTTATTATCTTATCTTTTTTAACTATCGCATGATGTATGACGTCGGCTCTTCCATAATTTTCAAAACTAGTAGAGGGAAAGCCCATGGCTGGGGGCTGATGTTTCTATTCTGGAAAAGGGGACAATATCCCAAAAGGTTCCCAGGCTATTAATAACAGTTCACAGCTGTTTGCTTAGCTTCTACTGGTTTCTGGACCCCAGAAAAAAATGAAATAGGGTTCTCCTAGAAATTGTAACCAGCAAAGGCTAAACAGACAGCTATAGGCTGATAATAATAGTCTGGAAAGGGACAAGGTATTTTGGCTCCCCTCCTAGGTTAACAACATCAGCCACTCAGCCAACCCAGAAATGGCACATCCATATGATGCCCCAAATTTGGCGCTAAGCCTTGCTCTTCCCACTTGCTCTGTGGAAGTGACAAGCGGGTAATAGGGTTGGTATTGATGTCAGCTTTGCATTGTCAGCTGACATTAACCCCTTTCTGCCATCAGACAGAATAGTACGTCCGATGATAGAATCCCTGCTTTGATGCGGCCTCCGGTGGTGAGCCCACATCAAAGCCAGGACATGTCAGCTGTTTTGAACAGCTGACATGTGCCCACAATAGGGGCGGATGGATCACGATTATTAACTAGTTAAATGCCGCTGTCAAATTCTGACAGTGTCATTTATCAAGCGCTTCCGGCCATCGGACTGGAAATGCGCGCATCACTGACCCCCGTCACATGATCAGGGGTCAGCGATGCGTCGGCATGGCAACCAGAGGTCTCCCGAAGACCTCTATGGTTGCTGATGCCAGATTGCTGTGATTGCCACCTTGTGGTCGGTGCTCAAAGCAATGCTGTAATTCAGCTACATAGGAGGGATCTGAGCTCTGCTATGTAGAAGAGCCGATCAGGCATTTCCAGCTTCTAGCCTCCCATGGAGGCTATTGAAGCATGGCAAAAGTAAAAAAAAGTGTTTTAAAAAATATTAAAAAAATAAAAAATATGTAAAAGTTCAAATCGTCCCCCCTTCCCGCATTCAGAATCGCCTGATCTATCAATAAAAAAAGGATCAACCTGATCGCTAAACGGCATAGCGAGAAAAAAATTTAAAAAATTAAAAACGCTTTTTGGTCTCCACGACATTGCATTAAAATGCAGTAACAGGCGATCAAAAGAACATATCTGCACCTAAATGGCATACCGTATTTTTCAGACTATAAGACGCACCACACCATAGGACGCACCCCAAATTTGGGGTGAAAATTGCAGAAAAAAAGATTTTTTATAAGATGGGGGTCCGTCTTATTGTCCGAATTTACAGTATCTTACCTGAGGGCTGGCGGTGGCACAGCAGGGTCATAGGAGGCATGGTGTCGGCAGAGGTGCGGTGTTGCGGTGGGCGATATGGCGTGCACCTGAGCAGGGTCCCTTCCTGTTTAGGTGGGCGACGCCATGACCTGGTGTCCATGGGGGGGTTGCAGCAGTGCTGTGGCGGCGGAAGAGGTGCAGGGATGATGAGGCGCAATGAGCGGTATGGCATGAGCAGGGTCCCTTCCAAAGGTGAGGTGACGCAGCGGCCCGGTATCCAAGGTAAGCAGCAGAGTCGGGTGAATCATGGCTTTATCGGTGGTGGCGGCCATCTTCTTGAGGCCGCGCGTGCGCAGATGAAGTGCTCTGCTTCCCGGGGCTTCAGGAAAATGGCCGCGGGAGGCTGCGCGTGCGCAGATGGAAATAACGGTGGCCATTTTCCTGAAGCCAAGTTCGCAGATTTAGATCTTGGCTTCAGGAAAATGGCCACCGTGATCTTCATCTGCGCACGTACGGCCTCCCACGGCCATTTTCCTGAAGCCCCGGGAAGCAGAGCACTCCATCTGCGCACGCGTAGCCTCAGAAAGATGGCCGCCGCCAGGGCCGGACTGGGACTAAAATTCAGCCCTGGCATTTGATGTTACACAGGCGCACTTGTCACATGGTGACTGTATAATATCTTTGTACACTTGTAGGCACGGACGGTTTTTGGCAAAGTGGAGCCCTAGGCAAAGTTTAAAATGGGGCCCCAAAGGCTAACATATTGCACATCACACAAAAGCATTTTGGTTTTATTTACAAGTGCTGAGTTCTGGCCGCTAAATAAGTTTGATCGACATTACTGAAGTTGTTCAACACTTGTTTCCCGGCCTCTTTCCACCAGCTGAGGAATAATGATGGGACAGAACAATCACTAATAGATCACTTACAGATCACCATACAATATCATGTTATCAGCAGCACATCCACAGTTTATACCGGCAATGTGCTGCTGAGAACAATGATTTTTGTTCCAGCAAAACCAATCTGAATATGCATCATTTTACTTGTTTAGTAAAATACACCCCATAGTCCTCCATGTATTATAATGTGCACCACAGTCCTCCATATAGTATAATACACTCACTATAGTCCTCCATATACTAAAATACACTGCTCAGTCCCCCATATAGCATAATACACTCCTCATAGTGTTCCATATAGTATAATGCACCGCCATAGTCATCCATGTAGTACAGTTCACTTCCCATAGTATAATGTACCCCATAGTTCTTCATATAGTATAACGTATTCCCCATAGTCCTCGATATAGTATAATGCAGCCCACATATAGTATAATGCAGCCACCACCCTACAGAGTATAATGCAGCCACTCCAGAGTATAATGCAGCCACCCCATAGAATATAATGAAGCCCCCTCATAGAGTATGAGGCAATCACCCCTCAAAGAATATAAATATAATACAGCCCCCCATAGAATATACTGTAGCCCCGAATAGAATATAATACAGCTCATCTACCCACAGAATATAATGCAGCCCCATCAAAGAGTATGATGCAAACATCCCTCATAAAATCTAATACAGCCCTGCATAGAATATAATACAGCCCCCCTCCCCATAATATATAATGTAGCCCCCATAAAATATAATGCAGCCCCCATAGTATATAACACAGCCTCCCCCATAGAATATAATATTATAATATACCCCCATAATAGTATATAACACAGCCACATAGTATATAACACAGCCTCCCCCATAGAATATAATATACCCCCCATAGTATATAGCAAAGCCTGCATAGTATATAGCACAACCCGCATAGCAGATATCACAACCCACATAGTAGTATACAGCACAGCCCATGTAGCAGTATACAGCACAGGCCACGTAGCAGTATACAGCACAGCCCACATAGCAGTATACAGCACAGCCCACGTAGCAGTATACAGCACAGCCCACGTAGCAGTATACAGCAAAGCCCACGTAGCAGTATACAGCACAGCCCACGTAACAGTATACAGCACAGCCCACGTAGCAGTATATAGCACAGCCCATGTAGCAGTATACAGCACAGCCCGCATCTCTCCTCCCCCCAGAGAATGGCCCCACAGTCCAGTAAAAAAACCACACTCCTCACCTCTCCTCGTGCCCACGTTGCTCCCTGCTCCTGTCTCGGCGGCTGCCGCTGCACTGCCTCGCACACAATGAGTGCACACCCGCAGTGTCAATGGCAGAGTGGGGAATGATGGGAGAGGGGGCGTGAGCGGACGCTCTCTCCTCCATCATTGCATTCAACTGTAGCGGCGTAGACCGGCGGTATAGTTGAGTGTGGCGGTGGTGGCGCTGGTGGGGGGTGAGTCGGCATGCAGTGGCCCACTATTGGCACCGGCCCTTCTGGCATTTGCAGGCCAGTCCGGCCCTGGCCGCCGCCACCGATAAAGCCATGATTCATCCGGCTCTGCTGCTTACCGCTGCGACACCTCACCTGTGGATGGGACCCCGCTCACGCCATACCGCTCACTGCGCCTCATCATCCCCGCACCTCTGCCGCCGCCACACCACTGCCGGTAAGCCTGCACCCCAACTATTAGACGCGCCCCCCTTTTCCCCCCTTTTTTGGAGGGGGAAAAAGTGCGTCTTGTAGTTCGAAAAATACGGTAATTAAAAACCCTCAACCAACCCGAGATCCTGAAAAATAGAGACGCTTTTACTAAAGTTTGGAATTTTTTTTTACCACTTAGATAAAGAAGAACCTAGATATGTTTGGTGTGTATGAACTCATAATAACCTGGAGAATCATAATAGCTGGTCAGTTTTAGGCCATGTTCACACAGTGCGTTTTTTTCTGCGGAACCGCAGCGTTTTTGCCGCTGCGGTTCCGCAGCTGTTTTCCATGCAGGGTACAGTACAATGTACCCTATGGAAAACAGGAACCACTGTGCACATGATGCGGGAATCGGGAAAAAAAGCCGCGCTGAATAGCAGCGGTAAAAAAGAAGTACCATGTCACTTCTTTTTTCGGAGCCGCAGCGGTTCTGCACCCATAGACCTCCATTGTGAGGTCAAACCCGCAGTAAAACCCGCAGATCAAAAATATATCTGCGGGTTTTATTGCGGTTTGTGGTGCCGAACCGCTGCAGCAGGAAGTGCGGGGAAGCGGGCGGAAGTGCGTGGGCGGAGTGTGGCTGCCCCGATCCCACCCCCCCGTGCTCCGATGCCCCCCCCGTGCTCCGATGCCCCCCCCGTGCTCCGATGCCCCCCCGTGCCCTAATCTCCCACCCTTATACTTACCCGGCCTCCCGGTGTCCGTCCGGCCGTCTTCTCCCTGGGCGCCGCCATCTTGCAAAATGGCGGGCGCATGCACAGTGCGCCCGCCGAATCTGCCGGCCGGCAGATTCGTTCCAAAGTGCATTTTGATCACTGAGATATAACCTATCTCAGTGATCAAAATAAAAAAAATAGTAAATGACACCCCCCCCCCTTTGTCACCCCCATAGGTAGGGACAATAAAAAAATTAAGAATTTTTTTTTTCCACTAAGGTTAGAATAGGGTTAGGGTTAGGGGTAGGGTTAGGGTTAGGGGTAGGGTTAGGGTTAGGGGTAGGGTTAGGGGTAGGGTTAGGGGTAGGGTTAGGGTTAGGGTTAGGGGTAGGGTTAGGGGTAGGGTTAGGGTTAGGGGTAGGGTTAGGGGTTAGGGTTAGGGGTATGGTTAGGGGTAGGGGTAGGGTTAGGGTATTTTCAGCCATTTTAACCCTAAAAAACTTCCTAGAAAACACACAGACTCTGCATAGAAAACTGCATCAAAAAACGCATCAAAAAACGCACCAAAAAAGCACCAAAAAAAGGACCTGCGTTTTCTGCAAAGAGCTGCGGTTTCAGTCCTGAAAAAAAAGGATGGAAATCAGGAACGTGTGAACATACCCTTAGCATTTAGTGAACCTAGCAAAAAAGTGTGGGATTGCACTTTTTTTGCAATTTCACCGCATTTGGAATATCTTTCCTGTTTTCTAGGAAATGACATGATAAAAACAATGGTGTTGTTTAAAATTACAACTTAACCTGCAAAAAAATAAGCCCTCACATGGCCATATTGATGGAAAAATAAAAGTTATGGCTCTGGGAAGGAGGGGAGTGAAAAAAGAAAACTCAAAACTGAAAAAAGCACTGGGGGTTAAGCCTAGGTGTTAGTAATGGAGTGGTGTCTATAAGACTCCCCCATTACTAACCCCATAGTGATATTGTAAAAAATACACAACAAGAAAAAAATCCTTTAATTGAAAGAACAACACAGACTCCTTCATTTGAAATAAACACACTCCACCCTCTTTTTCCCATTTATTACTGTAAAAATTAAACTAAGAAAAAAATATATTCCTCACCTATCCGATGACAATCCATTTGTCCCACAAAGATGATCAGCTCTGCTATATCTGCCATTGCATGGCTGAGCGATGGCATGATGCGACTGCTCAGCCATGAATCCAGGACACTCTGAACTGATCTTGGGGCAGTAATGTCATAGTGGTCACCGCTGGTCACTGCCACACTCAATTCAGTGTGAGCCGATTGGTGAACTGCAGTAGCCTTCATTACATCACCGCTAGCACCGTGGGAACATATGAGAACACTGGAATGTCTAGCAGACATCATACTAATAGTTTCAAACTTATTGCTCTGGTGCTGACTAACGCTAAGTGCTAATGGAGCACCCGCCAGGGCCTAGGGGTTACTCGGTACTGGGTACTGGGTCCAGTCGTCATTAAAGGGGTGGTCACGGTGGTGCCGACTCGGTCCATGGCCCTGGGCGTCCAAGTAAAAGGGACAGTCTCTAAAGGGGTTTTGAATAAAGTTTGCAAAATAAGAAATGTTTGTGACGCCACCTGTGGTGCTCAGGCAGGAGTGACTGACGCTGCTAAAAGGGGTCCTCTGGGGGTGATGGTACTGCAGCAAAGATGGAATGGCTTCCCACAGGGCTCCTGGTGTATTTGGCAAAGATGGTGTCGGAAATAATCAGAGGACACAGGGTTGCAGTCTCTTTACCTGGTTTACTGATGGTAGACAGCCACAGTCCAGGGTACCAGCAACAGGTGTTGGTGAGGTCCGGTCGGCCTTTCAAGCAATGATGGATCTCTATCAGGTGAGGCTCATAAGTCTTCCTTTTCATGCTTTGGGGCGAGTTCCTTGCTGCCTGTGGCTTCTGTCAAGGTCCTCTCTGCTCCTGTCCTAGGACAGTACCCGTATGGTAGGCAACGCAAACCTTTTTACAGAGTCTCTATCATGACCAGGGCTCTATGTGCTGTTGTACCTTCAGGTGTAGATGTGGGCAGACCACCTGCAGTCTTCTGCCCTCTGGATCTGCTGTGGGACATAAAGTACTACACAGCCTCTGGCTCCCGGTGCCTTGTTCCTGCACTTCAGCTTGGAGGGAGCCTAGTCACAGCTCTCCTCCAGCTCCTTTGTTCTCCTGTGCTTCTCCCCTCTGGCACTTGCTATCCATGCAACCCATCTGTTTCTCTTCTCTGGCCTGGAGCTGCAGCATCACACATGGCTGTATGGCCCCAGCTCTCTTGCTCTTCTCTCCTCCACTGTCTTCTACCGACTCCTTCTCCTCTGGTCTCCCTGGACCAACTGTCTAACTCCTCCACCAAGCCAGAATATATATCTGGGGAAGCTCCCCTGAAACCGGGTTCAGAGCTCCCCCTTCTGGCCTGGAATCGGAACATGTTGCATGTGTGTGTACCACCTGTTAAAGGGATCTTCCTTGCTTCCAGGCATGGCATCACTCTCCCCGAAAGGAAAGCGACACCACTGTAACAGCTGGTTTCCTGGGGTGTTAAGCTAATACTATTGTATCTTTCTTGTCGCTTAGACTCTATTCACACTGCATTCAATGTGTAATTTAGGCGTATAATATTTTTGGAAATATTCCTGGAATATATTTCAAACATATCCATAGGTTATTCAATACCACGTATGTATACAAAACAAGTTTCTTTTTGTCATATGCCTTACCGATGTGTTGCTATACTGCCAACTGTATAGTAAAACATATTCTATTCATTGTAATTAGAGTAGAGCACTTTGATTCCAGCTGCCTGTGTCCAGGATACAGTTTGGTCCTCAACGTAGTATATTGGTTGGTGGCCCCCTCCTGGCCTTTGCTCCCTACGGCTAGTTCCCATCTCTTCTCCTGTTCATATGTCTGTTTGGGCATATATAGAAGTGAGTCTTAAATTTATGGATCATCCTGCTAAAGGTACACCTTGACGTGGTTGGATGGCTTTTAAACTTTTTGACTAAAAAATGTTAGCTAAGTACTTCACATTTTTTATGCGTATCTCAATATTGAAGTTAATGTTAGTTAGTTAGTTAGTAAGTAAGGCCGAAAAAAGACATTTGTCCATCCAGTTCAGCCTATATTCCATCATAATAAATCCCCAGATCTACGTCCTTCTACAGAACCTAATTGTATGATACAATATTGTTCTGCTCCAGGAAGACATCCAGGCCTCTCTTGAACCCCTCGACTGAGTTCGCCATCACCACCTCCTCAGGCAAGCAATTCCAGATTCTCACTGCCCTAACAGTAAAGAATCCTCTTCTATGTTGGTGGAAAAACCTTCTCTCCTCCAGACGCAAAGAATGCCCCCTTGTGCCCGTCACCTTCCTTGGTATAAACAGATCCTCAGCGAGATATTTGTATTGTCCCCTTATATACTTATACATGGTTATTAGATCGCCCCTCAGTCGTCTTTTTTCTAGACTAAATAATCCTAATTTCGCTAATCTATCTGGGTATTGTAGTTCTCCCATCCCCTTTATTAATTTTGTTAATTAATGTGTTCATTAATCTCAGTGTTCTGGTGCGTCGTGTATGTAGATCTTTGTGAAAGCTAGTATTCCCTTCTGCACCTGGCATCGTCTAGGCCTTGTGCTGTGTCATGACTCCGGATGGCTTAGGAAATGCCAGAGGTGGCAGAATTCCAGGCTGAGGATGCACAGCGCAGAAGGGAAGACCTGCTGCCACAGAGGACCACATCAGGCCACTGTGAAACTGCTTGCTCATCTCTAATTGTATTCTGCAAAACAAACAAAAGATAACATAATTTCTTTATAATAGTCAGTGTTGGACATATTCAACTGTATATCAGAAATTAATTATATGATCCTATACTGATGCATTGGAGTATAGGAACTCTAGCCATTAATACTGTTTCTTCTGAGTAGATCATGGAGCTCCATCTATGAAATGAATGATCTCAGCCTCTGATGATACCCTGAAGCATCACAACACTCCAGGCCAAGGAGATACTATCTTCTCAATAATGCATTTAAGTGGTTATTTTCCCATCATTATACTGTGTGTAGAGACTTGCACTTGCATTAAAACCTTTCTTCTTTCTTGATGTGCCCTGAATACACTTATAATTACATTATCATCTCTAACAGATGACAGAACCAGTGTTCTCAGTTGTGTGAATTGTCTACAAAAATTAATGTCCTATTAGAGAGTATGAACTTTGTTTTTAGCTCATTATTCCATGGACTTCAAACACTAAAACATACCAAGATGTCCTCAATAGGTTCTTTATTTTAAGATTCTGTTCACTACTTTTTTAGTTATCCATATTTGTTCCCTGTGTTTTCCCACAGTAACAACAGGAAACACCACCATCACAGGTCATCTAGAACTGGCCATCTCTTTTATTATTATACCATGAGTCGTGGCCATGCCTTTATTATGTTATTGGACATTGCAGTAGGCCTGCCATTCCCTCAAACCACTTTAAATTTCTCCTCATAAAATATTCCTAATGTGCGCAGTTCAGATGAGACGAAGACGCTTTTAGCCCAATGATTCCTATTGTTTGGCCTGGATACCATCCAGACTTACTCCAACACATAAAAAGAAATCCAGGTGTCCTGACTGAGCTGCTGAGCATTTGTGACCGACAGCACTTGGATACTCTGAGATGTTATAATGGAAAACAAAACAAAACACCAACGACAGCATAACAAGCATTTGCAACAATATTTACACACAGGAACCATTGTTAAAGTTTTGTGAGATTTGCTTTGAGCAAAAAAAAAACAACCCTTGACTGCAGACGCAGTTTACTGTCCTCATTCAGCAGTGAGTCTGTTGTTAACTTATCAGCAGCGCTGCAAATAATCAGTAAAGGTACCGTCACACTGAACGATATTGTTAACGATATCGTTGCTTTTTGTGACGTAGCAACGATATCGTTAACTAAATCATTATGTGTGACAGCGACCAAACGATCAGGCTCCTGCTGGGAGATCGTTGGTCGCTGGGGAAAGTCCAGGACTTTATTTTGTCGCTGGATCTCCCGCTGACATCGCTGAATCGGCATGTGTGACGCCGATTCAGCGATGTCGTCACTGGTAACCAGGGTAAATATCGGGTTACTAAGCGCAGGGCCGCATTTAGTAACCCGATGTTTACCCTGGTTACCGTTGTAAATGTAAAAAAACAAACACTACATACTTACATTCCGGTGTCTGGTCAGGTCCCTCGCCGTCAGCTTCCCGCACTGACTGGTGAGCGCCGGCCAGCCATAAAGCATAGCACAGCGGTGACGTCACCGCTGTACTTTACGGTCGGCACTCAGTCAGTGCGGGAAGCTGAAGGCGAGGGACCTGACCAGACACCGGGAATGTAAGTATGTAGTGTTTGTTTTTTTACATTTACAACGGTAACCAGGGTAAACATCGGGTTACTAAGTGCGGCCCTGCGCTTAGTAACCCGATGTTTACCCTGGGACTTCAGGATCGTTGGTCGCTGGAGAGCTATCTGTATGACAGCTCTCCAGCGACCAAACAGCGATGCTGCAGCGATCGACATCGTTGTCTGTATCGCTGCAGCGTCGCTTAGTGTGACGGTACCTTAAGAGTAGTGTCTCTGCCTCTGAGTGGATGGCACTAGCCTCTGAGATCAGTAATTGGCTGCAGACACACAATGCTGGCTCCGGTGAGGGAGAGTGAAGTACAATTTTTTTTTAACAAATGTCCCCTGTGGACATACGGTACAAAGCCATCCACAACCTGTCTTCTCCATAATAATAATAATAATCTTTATTTATATAGCGCCAACATATTCCACGGCGCTATACAGTTTAACAGTTTCAAACAAAACAATCATAAGTAACAACGTTAGCAATACAATTATTAAAGCAAAATAGGACGACCCTGCTCGTGAGAGCTTACAATCTACAATGGGGGGGGGGGGAGATACAAAGCACTGGTGTGTATTTACAGTGATGGTCCAGCCATCTTGAGCGAGTGGGGGATAGATAGAGATAGTGAATGGGCTATACACATATAAAAAGACTGATTGGGGAACATGATAGGCCGCTCTGAGCAAATGTGTTTTGAGGGAGCACCTAAAACTGTGCAAGTTGTGGATGGTTCTAATTTCTTGGGGTAAAGCATTCCAGAGGATTGGAGCAGCATGGGAGAAGTCTTGGACCTAGTCTGTGACCTAGTCTCCCAGTACTTACCTGCACGCAACCTCCGATACTCACAAAATCTCCTTCCCTACTGCCCTCTTATATCCTCTTTCCACATTTACATACAAGATTTCTCCCGTCCATCCCCCTTACTCTGAAATTCTCTACCCCAACATATCAGACTCTTACCTACAGTGAAAACCTTCAAAAGGAACCTGAAGACCTACCTCTTCCGACAAGCCTACAGCCTGCAGTACCCACCAAACCACTACACAAACAGCTCTACCTCCGCCTACTATATCCTTACCCAACCCTTGTAGATTGTGAGCCCTCGCGGGCAGGGTCCTCTCGGCATCTCGGCTTTGGGAAAATGGCCGCCGCGATCTCTTGTGCGCACGCGCGGCATCCCGCGGCCATTTTCCTGAAGCCCCGTGCAGCAGAGCACTCCATCTGCGCACGCGCGGCCCCAGGAAGATGGTCGCCCCCACCGATGACAGGGGGTGATAGCGCGGATCGCGCGCTGCTTTTTCACGTGCCCACAGTGGATTAGTCACTTCAACATGCGCACACCACTACGTCACCAACGTAAAGCTGAGGAAGAAACAGCGCTGTGAACACGCCCACCCGACCTGACCAGCCTGATTGACAGGCGAAAACGGCGACTTTGGTAATGTATTTTGCAGCATAGGTGGGGAATCAGGGTACACTACATACACTATTGTAACGCACAGCGCAGGCCCTATTTAACAGTATTTATATCTCAATCTGAAAAAACGGGGTGACAGGTTCCCTTTAATGACTCGAGTATAAGTCTAGGGTGGAAAATGCAGCAGCTACCGGTAAATTTCAAAAGTAAAAATAGTTACCAATAAAAGTAAAATTAATTGAGACATCAGTAGGTTGTTTTTGAATATCCGTATTGAATCAGGAGCCCCATATAATGCTCCATAAAGTTTGATGGGCCCCATTAGATGCTCCATATTAAAATGTGCCCCATATAATCCTGCATAAAGGGTAATAAGGGCCCCATAAGATGCTCCATAGAGATATTTGACCTATATAGTGCTGCACAAACATTATGGCCCCATAAGATGCTCCATAGAGATAATTGCCCCATATAATGCTGGACATGGCCCCATAAGATGTTCCATACAGTCACTTGCCCCATATAATGCTGCACAAGCGTTATAGCCCCATAAGATGATCCATACAGTCACTTGCCCCATATAATGCTGCACAAACGTTATGGCCCCATAAGATGCTCCATACAGTCACTTGCCCCATATAGTGCTGCACAAGCGTTATGGCCCCATAAGATGCTCCGTATATAGTCACTTTCCCCATATAGTGCTGCACAAACGTAATGGCCCCATAAGATACTCCAAACAGTCACTTGCCCCATATGCTTTTGCTGCGATTAAAAAAAAAAAAAAATCACATACTCACCTCTCGTCGCTCAGGACCCCCGGCACTTTCAATATTCACCGCTCCTTGTTCCGGTGCGGCTCCATCTTCAGCACTGACGTTCACGCAGAGGGCGCACACTGACCACGTCACCGCGCCCTCTGACCTGACCATCACAGCCCGAGGACGCTGAAGACGGAGCCACACCGGAATGAGGAGCGGTGAATATCGTGCAGCGTAACGCTCCCCTCCCCGTATACTCACCTACTCCTGGCGCGGTCCCTGCACGTCCCTGCTTCTTCCAGCGCTGCATCTTCTTCCTGTATTGAGCGGTCACAGTTATCGCTCATTACAGTAATGAATATGCGGCTCCACCTCTATGGGATGTGGAGCCGCATATTCATTACTGTAATGAGCAGTACCATGTGACCGCTCAATACAGGAAGAAGCTGCAGCGCTGGAAGAAGCAGGGACGTGCAGGGACCGCGCCGGGAGTAGGTGAGTATAATTAGACAGCCCCTGCTCCCCCTCCCCTTCCGACCCCTGGGTATGACTCGAGTATAAGCCGAGAGGGGGACTTTCAGCCCCCAAAAATGGGCTGAAAATCTCAGCTTATACTCGAGTATATACGGTATTTTGCTTTTGGATTGCTCACTGGCCTGCTACAGTCTTTGAGGGATACTAGTGACATCTAGCTTGCTTAATAATGTCACCACAGAGGAAATTAAAGTGAACCTATCAGTTTTATCAACCCTCCTAAGACTTGTTTATGGGCATGTGGGTCATATCAAGTTGAATAAAATGATACCTTGATATCTGCGGTCTTATTCCAGAATAATCCACATTTTTCTTAATATGTAAATGAGATGTTCAGGGCTATGGGCCGGACATTGATCTGAGAATTTGCCTCCTGAGATTATTTTAAAAGAAAGAGAGTGCTACAAATATGAAACATGTAAAAACGGACAGTCTGCTCTCCTGATCTACATGTCTCACACTGGTAAGATGCAGAAAAGCATTGAAAAAAAAAAATAAAAATGTTTAATGTATTCAATTAGTCATCCATACAGTTTACAGTGGTTCTTGTTACATGATGGTGGTAAATAAAACTCCAAAAAAAGTTTCA
This sequence comes from Ranitomeya imitator, assembly GCF_032444005.1. Taxonomy (NCBI): domain Eukaryota; kingdom Metazoa; phylum Chordata; class Amphibia; order Anura; family Dendrobatidae; genus Ranitomeya; species Ranitomeya imitator. Next base: position 559,358,439 of record NC_091286.1, on the reverse strand, counting down.
ACATTTTAATGGATTCAATTATTCATCCATACAGTTTTAACGTACTTTGTGTAAAATTACAGTGCGTTAACATTTTTTAAAAATCACTTGGCCTGGTAGATTTCACAAAATATTTTTGTTGTAAAAATTTGACTATTGAGTATTGTCATTTATATTGTAGAACCTGCTTTTGAAATAAAATAAAAAAATTGGCCTGCTACAGGTGTACAAATTTGGTCATTCGGTACTCGGTCTCCTGCTGCCACTATTTCTCTGCGTCTTTACCAACATGGATACTGAGATTGCATACTTAATGACCGACACGTGGACAAGTGCTTGTGGCCAGGGATGTTACATTTAACTGATGGCACACTGGGGGAAAATTGTGGAGGCCAGGGTTGAGTCCCACCCTGGCACAGCACATTTGCTACCAAGGCCAAGGATTGATGGCACTACTTCTATCAGGGTTTTCTCCACTCCTTACACCAGTTCCTGCCCCCCTCCTGCTCCTCCATCTCTGACATGCTATCTCAAAGAACACATCAGCTGGAAGCTCTGCAGCACTGCCTCAGCAAAGCGGAAACAGGACCTGCTGAAGCTAATGTGTCTACGAGACAAACTGCACAACACGGCACAGTTAGTGAAAGGAATAACAGACTAAACAGATCTGTGTCTCTTGCCGCTGAACCTACAACCAGGCATGGTCATGTGTGATAATAGGCATAAACGGTGGTGGCTGTGAAGCTTGGCAAGCTCACACAGATACCATGCTTGGTCCATGTGTTCAATTTGGTAGTTCAGTGGCTTCTGAAAACCTACCCATATTTGCCAGAACGTCTGGTCAAGGTACGCCACATCAGCGTCCATCTCCACAGGTAAGTTACAAATGCTGCCTCTCTGGCAGTGCTGCGGCAGCGCATCCAAGTGCCAGCTCACCGACTGGTGTGCAACGTGACCATGCGCTGGAAAGCCACACTGCACATGCTCGCAAGGCTTTGTGAGCAGCAAAGGCCAGTTATGGAATACCAGCTCCAACACGCCCACTGGTATTCTGCTGAGCCTCTGCACATAACAACTGAAGAGTAGGCATGGGTGTCTGACATTTGTGCAGTTCTCCAAGACTTTGAGGACTCCACAAAGATGGTGACCTGCAATGACGCCATCATCAGTGCAAAGATCCCGCTTCTGTACCTACTTAAACAGATGCTGCTGACAGTTAAACATGAAGCTCTCCATTTGAACCAGGTGAAGATGGAGGAAGACATAAGACAGGGAGATACTACCCAGCCCAGGCTCATCTCATCTGCTCCGTGATGATTAGGTAACAATGAGGATGTGAAGACGTAGGAAAAGGATCCGCCACAACAGAGACTAGAACCCTCACAAGGTTCATCCCATCTCTTCTACCTGGATGGGCTGAGGAGGGGAATGAGGAGGAACAGATGGAGGAGGAGGAGATGGAGAGTAGTCATCATGGTGCAGACAGGAAAGTGTTGGTTGGAGGGTTAGTGGCATATATGGCAGACCGCTGCCTTTCACGTGAACCTCATGTTATAATCATCTTGGCCAAACTAAGAGTACTCAGCTAGATCCACACTACTAGGTGAACCTTGCATCTCTCCTTTCTGAGGCAGAGATTTACTAAAAGGCTGCTGTAGCAAAAGTCCATTGTGGAAAATATGTTGGAAAAATTCCCATCAGACAACGCAAGAGGCAGGGGGTAAGCTTCTTTGCCCAACCAAAGAGGAGAGGTGAGGGTGACACATACCAGGGCTAATTTCATGACACTCTTCCAGCTTTCTGGTCATGATGACCGGGCTTTTTTTGACAAGGAAGGAAAAGTTTTTAAAGATGGCCAAGCAATACCTGGCAGATAAAGCCAGCGTACTCCCTAATTCCTCTGCGACCTTCAGCTATTGGGTCTCAAAGCTGGACGCCTGGCATGAGATGTCCATCTATGCCTTGGAGGTGTTGTGCTGCCCTGCTGCTAATGTCTTGTATGAGTGGGTTTTTAGCACGGCTGGGGAGTCAGAACAGACAGGCACTTTTGCCTGTCAGTCTAATAAAAATGAATAAAGCTTGGATTAGCCACAACTTTTCTACACCACCAGATAACAGTAGCACATAAAGTGTTTTTAATGTTCAATATTTGAATGAGGCCACCAGCCAGATGTTAACCTCAAGCGTCTATGAATGACTGTATTAACCTCCTTATCTTTTTTTCATGGCTTTGCACTTTGTTCAGGAGCACATCAACTAAACTTTCTTAATATTTTAATGAGGTCCTGCAGTTGTTGCCTTCATGGGTCTATTGATGAGCCCGCTTAAAATTTTTACCTGGCTTTGCACTGTGTGCAGAGCCTTAATGAGTGTAGGAGTACCACAATTATACTTTGTTCGAAATATTTGAATGAGGCACTACAGTTGGTGCTTTCAAGGGTGTATGGAAGACTCTGTTTGTAATTTTTGTCTATCTAAGAGTACCACTACATCACAATTTGAAAAGAATATGTATGAGGCCCTCCTTTAGGTCTAATACATACAGGGTGTATCTGAGTCCCTCTTCTATGAAACTTTTGACAGTTCTTGCTTCCTTCATAAAGTGCACTGAAATTTCCAATTTTTTAAATAAAAATTACAATTTTGGTTTACTTAAATTATTTTAAAAAAATGTTACCTTATATACAAATAATTATAGAGGAAAGAATGCTTCTAACTATTTGTTTTTGTATATTCAAATTTCTAATCAATTTTAAATGTTTTATTTTCAGTCCTTAAAGTGGAGTAAAAGTGTGAGACCATTGTTCTCTGCAGTGATCTGGGAGTCAGATGATTCCAGGGATCTTTCCCATGCTGTTCTCCTTCCATTCAGCACTTTTTCCATCCATTTTAACATTTTCACTGCCCCCAAACCATGTAGTAGGGTCAGCCGGAAAAATGTTTGGATTTTCTGTTGACTCCCATTATATTTGTTTCTTGAAATGAGCATCCAAGCATTAGGAATTGCTCGGTTCGAGCAACGTGCATCCGAGCATTTTAGTGCACGCTCATCTCTAGTGTCTACTCTGTGGTCGAACTGCTGTCCCGTGAATGAAAAGCCTGTGGAGAAGAACGGGCCATGACCATGAGGAGCATCCATGATACTGTACCTTTATGGTGACACTGTAAACCTGGTCTCACGGCTTTTCTCTGCCTAAATTTTTCATCGTAATGAAGCTAATTATTGCCACCAAAAACCCTAACTGCTTCATTAATAGAGTCCATAAAGCAGAACAATGCTGAACAATTCTGTGGCGCCTTTTCCCCTACTTAATTTGCTAAAATGGCAAATGCCTGCAGCCAATTTGAAAAGGTATGGGGTATTAATGGGGCACCCCAGGAGTTCAGGTACCACAGTGGTGCTGCCTTCCTCTCGAGGAGGGTATTGCCATGCCTGAAGAAACGAGGGATCCCTTTGGCAGGTAATCTCACATTCAACATATTCTGACTCCAGGCCAGAAGTGGGAGCTCAAAACCCGGTTTAAGGGGAGCTTCCCTGATATACATCCTGGTCAAGAGACAGAGAAGGAGCAGAGAGGAACAAAGGAGCTAGAGGAGGCTGCAATTGGGCCCTTCAAAGTTGAGCGCAGAAACTGGGCACTAGGAGCCTGAGGCTATGTGGAACTGCAAGTCCCACAGCAGAACCGGAGGGCAGAGAGCTGAAAGTAACCTGCCCACATAATACCTGAGGCATAGCAATATTCCAGAGCCCAGAGTCACTGTGTAAAGAGACCCCAGAGAAACGGCTCAAGTTGCTTACCATGCAGGTACTGTCCCAGAACAGGAGAGCAAGAGAACCTTGTTAGGACACTACAGGCAGCAAGGCACTAATAGACCAGCGCAAAGTGGAAGGCTCCCAAACTGACCTGTCAAAGCGGTTTCCACCTGTCTTCAGGCTGCCTGGACTCCACCTACACCTGTTGTCGGTACCCTGGACAGAGGCTGACTACAACAACAGTAAAGAATGCAACTCTGTGTCCTCCGTTTATTTACCGGCAACTCACCATCCTTGCCCACTACACTGGGAGCCCTGGGAACCCTACTTCACCTGTGGGAAGTGTTATCAACTTGCTGCAGTAACATCTCCCCAGAGGACCCCTTTAGGCAGCGTCGGTCCCCTCTGACCGAGAACCACATGAACATAAACTTTATTAAACCCTTTAAAGACCTTTCCCATTTTAATTGACCACCCAGGGCCATGGACCGTGTCGCTGCCACCGTGACATCCCCTTTAACTGCGACCGGACCCAGTATCGAGTATCCTCACTGCCCTAGCGGGTGACTCGTTAACCTATACCACCTTTTTTCTTCCTCCTTTTTCTTACTGTCATCTGGCTTCACTTAGTCTACGTTAAATTTCGCCAAGGGGAATAAGGAATACATTTCCACATAGTCGTCCTTCCAAATATTTTTAGAGGTATCTTGCTTTAGGTGGGCTCCTAGCAGGCCATCGAAACAATCATATACTTCTCCTTGGTTTGCATCATCTATCCTAAGACCTGGGTCTGTAGATACCGTGGAGGAAGCTGTCCCAAATTCACCATATCAGTAACTGATGCTACCCGAAGCTAACGCATTAGGAACAAATGTGAAGACACAAAAGAGAATAGTAAAACCAAAAACACTCAGTTTGAAAAAATGTTGCAGTAATCCGCAAGTGCTAGTAAAAGATGTAAAAAACAGGGTATTTGGTTGATACGTTTTTTGCAAAAAATGTATACTAAGCTGCTCTACCAATCTTCACGGTATACCCTTATCAGAGCAGTCCTAACTAATGTATGCAATCCCTATCTGATGTATTTAAAAACCTGATCATCTGTATATAACCTGTGTGAACAGGGTTCAGAGAGGAAAAAATCCATGTGTGCATACAGGGTAGAACAGCTTTTGTGCAGATAGCCCAAGAGGAGTGGTGGAACTCCCCAGTCTTGTAGACACAAGAGAACAATTATGGAAACAGGAACACATGGGCTACTTGCACAGTGAACAAGTCTGTATGATCATGTTCACACACCACCAAGAAACCTGAAGACACAAAAGAGAATAGTAAAACCAAAAACACTCAGTTTGAAAAAATGTTGCAGTAATCCGCAAGTGCTAGTAAAAGATGTAAAAAACAGGGTATTTGGTTGATACGTTTTTTGCAAAAAATGTATACTAAGCTGCTCTACCAATCTTCACGGTATACCCTTATCAGAGCAGTCCTAACTAATGTATGCAATTCCTATCTGATGTATTTAAAAACCTGATCATCTGTATATAACCTGTGTGAACAGGGTTCAGAGAGGAAAAAATCCATGTGTGCATACAGGGTAGAACAGCTTTTGTGCAGATAGCCCAAGAGGAGTGGTGGAACTCCCCAGTCTTGTAGACACAAGAGAACAATTATGGAAACAGGAACACATGGGCTACTTGCACAGTGAACAAGTCTGTATGATCATGTTCACACACCACCAAGAAACCTGAAGACACAAAAGAGAATAGTAAAACCAAAAACACTCAGTTTGAAAAAATGTTGCAGTAATCCGCAAGTGCTAGTAAAAGATGTAAAAAACAGGGTATTTGGTTGATACGTTTTTTGCAAAAAATGTATACTAAGCTGCTCTACCAATCTTCACGGTATACCCTTATCAGAGCAGTCCTAACTAATGTATGCAATCCCTATCTGATGTATTTAAAAACCTGATCATCTGTATATAACCTGTGTGAACAGGGTTCAGAGAGGAAAAAATCCATGTGTGCATACAGGGTAGAACAGCTTTTGTGCAGATAGCCCAAGAGGAGTGGTGGAACTCCCCAGTCTTGTAGACACAAGAGAACAATTATGGAAACAGGAACACATGGGCTACTTGCACAGTGAACAAGTCTGTATGATCATGTTCACACACCACCAAGAAACCTGAAGACACAAAAGAGAATAGTAAAACCAAAAACACTCAGTTTGAAAAAATGTTGCAGTAATCCGCAAGTGCTAGTAAAAGATGTAAAAAACAGGGTATTTGGTTGATACGTTTTTTGCAAAAAATGTATACTAAGCTGCTCTACCAATCTTCACGGTATACCCTTATCAGAGCAGTCCTAACTAATGTATGCAATCCCTATCTGATGTATTTAAAAACCTGATCATCTGTATATAACCTGTGTGAACAGGGTTCAGAGAGGAAAAAATCCATGTGTGCATACAGGGTAGAACAGCTTTTGTGCAGATAGCCCAAGAGGAGTGGTGGAACTCCCCAGTCTTGTAGACACAAGAGAACAATTATGGAAACAGGAACACATGGGCTACTTGCACAGTGAACAAGTCTGTATGATCATGTTCACACACCACCAAGAAACCTGAAGACACAAAAGAGAATAGTAAAACCAAAAACACTCAGTTTGAAAAAATGTTGCAGTAATCCGCAAGTGCTAGTAAAAGATGTAAAAAACAGGGTATTTGGTTGATACGTTTTTTGCAAAAAATGTATACTAAGCTGCTCTACCAATCTTCACGGTATACCCTTATCAGAGCAGTCCTAACTAATGTATGCAATCCCTATCTGATGTATTTAAAAACCTGATCATCTGTATATAACCTGTGTGAACAGGGTTCAGAGAGGAAAAAATCCATGTGTGCATACAGGGTAGAACAGCTTTTGTGCAGATAGCCCAAGAGGAGTGGTGGAACTCCCCAGTCTTGTAGACACAAGAGAACAATTATGGAAACAGGAACACATGGGCTACTTGCACAGTGAACAAGTCTGTATGATCATGTTCACACACCACCAAGAAACCTGAAGACACAAAAGAGAATAGTAAAACCAAAAACACTCAGTTTGAAAAAATGTTGCAGTAATCCGCAAGTGCTAGTAAAAGATGTAAAAAACAGGGTATTTGGTTGATACGTTTTTTGCAAAAAATGTATACTAAGCTGCTCTACCAATCTTCACGGTATACCCTTATCAGAGCAGTCCTAACTAATGTATGCAATCCCTATCTGATGTATTTAAAAACCTGATCATCTGTATATAACCTGTGTGAACAGGGTTCAGAGAGGAAAAAATCCATGTGTGCATACAGGGTAGAACAGCTTTTGTGCAGATAGCCCAAGAGGAGTGGTGGAACTCCCCAGTCTTGTAGACACAAGAGAACAATTATGGAAACAGGAACACATGGGCTACTTGCACAGTGAACAAGTCTGTATGATCATGTTCACACACCACCAAGAAACCTGAAGACACAAAAGAGAATAGTAAAACCAAAAACACTCAGTTTGAAAAAAATGTTGCAGTAATCCGCAAGTGCTAGTAAAAGATGTAAAAAACAGGGTATTTGGTTGATACGTTTTTTGCAAAAAATGTATACTAAGCTGCTCTACCAATCTTCACGGTATACCCTTATCAGAGCAGTCCTAACTAATGTATGCAATCCCTATCTGATGTATTTAAAAACCTGATCATCTGTATATAACCTGTGTGAACAGGGTTCAGAGAGGAAAAAATCCATGTGTGCATACAGGGTAGAACAGCTTTTGTGCAGATAGCCCAAGAGGAGTGGTGGAACTCCCCAGTCTTGTAGACACAAGAGAACAATTATGGAAACAGGAACACATGGGCTACTTGCACAGTGAACAAGTCTGTATGATCATGTTCACACACCACCAAGAAACCTGAAGACACAAAAGAGAATAGTAAAACAAAAAAAAAAGTTTTACTATTCTCTTTTGTGTCTTCAGGTTTCTTGGTGGTGTGTGAACATGATCATACAGACTTGTTCACTGTGCAAGTAGCCCATGTGTTCCTGTTTGCATTAGGAACAAATGCCTGGAAGATGGATGTTACCCCATCCTACCTACCCACGTACTAACCGGGCTGTGAAGAAAATTGGGGCATTACACTCCTAAAACCCGACAAACTCCCCAAAACTCTGAACACTTATAGAACCACCCACATTTACTAGTGCCAGCAAATGCTTTTCTACACTACATGTATTAGACAAATTATGGGATGAGACAGATGAGGACAAACATATAGAAGGGTTCACCCAGGCTGATTCTAGGCGGAAGCTGTAACACAGGAACGCAGCCATTGTTCTCAATCATTGCCATCACTGCTGTCTTCCTGGTTGTCAACTGCCTCAATATATGTTAAAGGGTTAATCTGCTGTGGAATGGTGCAGGGGAGCTGGGAACTTACTGCCACCCACCGGTGTTGCAATGGTTTGTGTCTTCCTCCGTTGCCTCCCTGCCACCCTGAGAAGTAATCCGTAGAGCAGTGGCCATTGTCCCTGGTGAAGACAACAGGAGGGGTGATGCTGGCAACCTGAGTGGTGAAGCTGATCGCTTTTCCCACACCTTGGAATTTCTTCTAGCATCAATCCCAGATCCCTAGGGCCAGAGGTCCTGCCCCTCTTACACACTCTCTCCCGTCTGGATTCCCTGCGCTGGTTTCCCGATTTGAAAGCGTTTACCCTGTCTGGGGTGGATGCTGCTAGGGGTGGTGATGGGCTCTTCATCCTCCTGAATCACCATTGGACCTTGGGGCTTAGGCGTTCTGGTGGTTGATGGCGTCTGGCAGGAGGGCGCAATGGATTTCGGAGCCTGCTCATTACAGAGTTCAGCCGCTCCTGCAGCCACTTGCAGCCATGCTTCTCCACTGCTTCCTTCAATGATGTTATCATGGCTGGATCCATGGTGTGGGTCCTGGAGTACATCCTGGATGTTTTCGGTCCTGTATCTTGAATGACATCCATACCCCCAGGATCCACTTCTTCTTTTAAGGTACTCAAATATTCCACCCCCCCCATTACCTGATAACCAAATCCTGACTCAAACTCCCTCACTCCATGTGACCTGTCCTCTGATTCAACCCTTCTAACTGACCCTCTGATGTACTGCCAAACCACTATTTAACCTTTACCTAGCCTCCTACTTAAAAACCTCTGACATGTCCGGGCCTGTACTAGCTACGCATGCTCCAGCCCCATCTAGAAGTTAGAGTCTAAACAGACAAAGTGGCCAGTGTCAAAGATTGCAATTTTTTATATTTTTAATACAGATTGTGATATGAAAAAAAATATTGTCAGAAATTCTTAAAATTACATTAAATACAAAATGCTGATTTAAACAATAGGTCACTTTCTGACGATAGCATCTCTTTAAAGCTGAGATCACTTGACGAATGAGTCCTGGACAAGTGACAGAAATGTTTGCCACTCCGGTATAGGGCACATACATACAGCCACCATTGCTCTGTGTTACTGTAGGAATATTTGGCTAGCTAGCTAGTTAGCAAGTGCAGCCCCCCTACCTGTCATGTAATATCACAGTCCATTGGCCTTTACGCAAAACATTTCCCAGAATCGCCGGCTGTTTTTACTACGCTGCTTTGGTACAATACTGCTAGGGTAAATATTTGCACAGAGCTATGACTGTTTTCTGGTTTCCTGAGGTATGAGATGTCCCACCAGGTAAATAATTTAGAATGCATGCTCCCTGCGGCAGCGCAGAGCAGTGCTTGATACAGGCTTTACCATTTCTCAGCCCTCTTTGATAATCCATAACTGTCTAGTGCAATTATTTTCATTGCCTGGCCAGGCAAGGATAAAAAGCACAACATGCCTCTCTCGACTTCTCCCAGGGAAACACCATTATCTTTGAAGGGTCACGTGATGGCGGAAACGCCAATCATGAGTCGTCAGGACAGTCCACAGGGCAATCTTTGTAAGAGCAGAAAATGAAGCTGTTACCAGACAGAAAACTGCAGTCCTGGTTTCTTATGAATATTTGAATGAGTAGCTAAAAACAGCTCAATGAACTTTAAGCAGCTGTGACAGCTGAAACTGTCGTACGGAGCCGCAATCCTTGAGGAATGTAGAAATTCTTCATAGCAGCAAGGACCTTCATGTGAAAAGAACACAGCGATTGTAATACTCACAATACCTGGGCAATAATGGCTACAGGTAACATATGTCTAATGAAAAGCACTTCCAGGATTTAAGGAGACAGTAAGGCTACGTTCCTACGGAGAGTTTTTACTGGTGCAGATTTTTCGCAGCATTTCTGCACCTATTAGGTAAATTAGGTAACTTGCCTCTTTATTTCATATTTGATGCTGCAGTTTTTACCTGTTGGTAATTCCAATAATTGTCCATGAATCTTGGAGCTGCTGCAGTCCGGTTTGCAAATAAAGGTAAACCCTCTTTTGCATATCGATTAGTAGAAAATGGAGAATGACGTTTCAGAGTAGACAGCGCTGCTGTAAAGAGGATGCTGTTCTAAACTGCAATAGGGATTTCGTAGGTTTTGTTTTTACACATTTTGTGTTCGTACCAAGCCTTTTTTTAAAAAACAAACTACATAGGGCTCGATGTGAGAACGAAGCACGTAAAAATAAAAACTAAGAAATGACTATTCCATTCTGGAACTACATCCTCTCTACAGAAGAGCGGTCTACTTTAAATGTCAATCTTCATTTTCATCATTAGGGTAGAGGTTGCAGTTGCTCCGGGTCCCATGCTCTTAAGGGTCCACCCGCAGCATGGCAATACAATTAAGCCCTGCAGTAGAGCAGGAAGACTGGATCTCCCTACACTACCGCTCTCTGGTAAAGTCACACCGGGACTCTGACATCCTGTGTGTGCATTGGCACTATGACAGCACATTAGTCTGCCCAAGCCTCGCCGAGTCATCAGGATCGTGGAATGTGTGAGTAAATGATTTGTTTATTTTATTTAAAACTATATGCGCTATAGTGACTACTGTCAGTGCCCTTATCAAGTGAGGGGTTGAATATACAGTTTGGGGCCCATTATAAAGTTTGTATACAGTTTGGGGACCAATGTGTGGCGCATTATAGTGTGTGGGAGCTATCATGTGGCCCAATACACAGTATAGGAGCTTATATGGGGACAAATTATGCAGTATAGGAGCTAATATGAGGGCTATTACACAGTTTGGGGCTTACTGTGGGGGCCATTATACTTTGTGAGAACTAATGTGGGGCCTATTAGATAGTTTGGGCCTTATTACACAAACCAATCCTTCAGCTAGGTCAATTGATGGGATATTGGTGCAAATATTATGCCACAAATTAGATAAAATCAATTTCTATTTAGATATTTTCTAAATTCAAGCATAATATGCATACATAAAGGGCAAGTCAACTTTAGCCAATTTGCTAAATATATATACTGTGGTAGATCTACTCATTTGGGTGTACACGGAGGTAGACACTGGAACACTGTCTCTTTAAGAACATCCTTGGTTTATTAGGTGCAGCATAAACCAAGCTGGGAAAAAAGTAAACACAGCCCTCTGGGCAAAACAGCAAAAAAAAAAAAAAAAAACAGTCCAGGGCTAGCAAGGTCCACGGTTCAGGTTTTAGCATGAAACGCAACACTTCTGGGTTTTTAGATCATAAACCATGAGACTCAGCAAAACATATCTCCCCTCCAGCAACTTGCCAATGACTTTGTCACAATACCTACATATATATATATCTCTTTTGGTAACGCAGTACCACAAAGACAGATGAAAATACCCAAATAATGGATTGGTGTAATTGTTGGTATTTTTGTTTTAAATCCTTGGAATTTTAAAGTGCACACAGTGCTTTAAATATCAGAATATTGTAGATATAGTATTTTACAACAGGGACTTATTTAAGTGATAATAGAGTTCATGTCTGTTGTGGTATTCCCCAATATTCAATTTCATGATTTAAAGTGAACACAGTGCTCTAAATACCAATGTCACAGATATATAGTGCTAATGGTCAAAATATCAACAGGTAATATATCTCTTTACTGTTTATAGTATAGTAATCCTGGAATAAAAGACTTTATAGTCACATCATATACTCACTAAATCCAGGAATCTGTACATAACTCAAAGGGAAGAGCTTAGACTTACCCAGTGCAAATCCAGGAGCCCCAACGTGCGTTTCACCCTGCTTCCTCAGGGGGCGTTTATGTGGGGTAGGGAGAGCTGGGGTTAAAAGTACTTTATGGTAGCCAAAGGGAAAAGTGACAAGCTTGCATGCAGTGGTAATTAGAACATGGATCCTGTATGAGGCGCATCGCAAGCTATCACCTGGGTGGATGAAGTATCCTCTTCCTGTTTCTGAGCTGTGGGACACAAGTCAGGCACAGACACCATGGGAACTAATGCCAGTGTGTCTGCGCATTGCACCAGTGCCCTGCCATGCCGTACAGCAGGAGCAGGAACCCAGGGATTATGGCCTTGCATGCGCGCTAGGACTCAATGTGAGAAGTGCTGGGGAGTTGGGGCCATTAATTAATGCGGTCGTGTATTTGTCATAAGACTCGGCAATGCACAACCTTAGCCACACCATTAAGGAGATGAGGAGATGACACGTAAGAGGCGTCAAAAGAGTATACCTATTTCTTTATTTCCAGTGGCTTATAAGATACACTATAGGGGAATCCCTTGTTCAGATTCCACAAATCTATTAATAAAAATATGGAAAGAATACGAAGACAATATTCAAGATACTGTATATTTTTCCATAAAAATTATGTTTTATGGGAAAAAGCCTTCCATGTTTTTAAGGTCCTAATGAAACATTTCTAGTATGCAGTGCCGGACTATTTTATTATAATCCATTATTGTTATTTTTATTCTTAAGTTATGATGAATGTGGGAAGGGAGGTCATTGCCTCACTTCTGGATACCATCTCAATTAAGATGACATCATGCTGTAGAATTTACGTGCTTAAGAAAAGTAAAAGATTAAATGTAAAAGTAGTTTAATTGAACAGTTATAGATGAGGGATGTAATAATCAGAGGGGCCATGCTATCAAGACCATGGCCCTAAGGAGAGGGAAGGTATATATGTTTTTTTAAGTAGGGTAATTAAATATTCCCTTTCAATAATGATAGAACTTAGATTATTCAACAGTAGAATAAGTGAAAGGTGTAGTAAAGTGAGAATTACTATAAAGTAAGTATTTCAATCCATTTTCTTTTATAACATGATAAGTGAAGGGGAAGGGTGCATTTCCTTATACAAAGGAATAGGTGTGAAGAGAGACAAGTGCTTAAAATATATAAATGGATATTGCAATCTAATATATAAAGCTGAATGTGTGTGTGTGTGTGTGTGTGTGTGTGTGTGTGTGTGTGTGTGTGTGTGTGTGTGTGTGTGTGTATGTATGTCCGGGATTGATTAATATGCAGCAGGGTAGAAAGGAAACTATATTAAATAAAATTTAACTTTTAATATTAGTATTTAAAATTGTAAAAGACAAGAACAGCTAACATACAAAACATAAACCGCACACCACAAAAGTAGCAAAAAAACACCCACCGTTCAAAACGTATATCAACTGCTGGGTGTATCATAGATAAGCTACTTGGGTGAATTAACAAGTACTGGTCAATAAAATCTAATAAGGCCGAGCACCAATCACAATACAGCACTGTCCCTGGGTAATATCAGTAACCTCTAAAATAAAGAGTCCAACTGTACCATATCAACATAATATACCATATGGTTACCCTCACATAAACAGAGACATATGCTAGAAAAAGAAAATAAATGGAACGGTCTCACCAAGGTAGATCATACTTCATGTTCCTCCTGGTTTCTCTGGCAGTTCCAAAAGGGATACTTCAGGTGGATCCCAAAATGTGGGGAAACGGATGTACCTTAATGCCGTAATATTATTGTCGGGATCACACTCAGTCGGAGCAGCCTTTGGAAGTAGTGAATCACCAGAAATAATACACAAGACACGTCTTGTATAGTGTATCACTGGGAAGTCTCTGAAGCACGCCTGCCTTCAATGTGCTATCCCTTCTTTATATAGCTGTTTCAGTAGGTTTAGTGGTTATACAAGTTTTGCATGTTTAAACAAAGAGACAAAACAGGAAAGAAAGAAAAGAAAAGAAAACAGTTTCGTGGGCGGCAGTTTCACAACAAACAGTACAAAGGCAATTCCACAGACAAGAAAAACAGGATTTCATACTATAGCTAAAATGTCCTTGAATGGACAGGTCAATATTTATCACAAATTCTTTTTTTTTAATTTTTGTTCATTGAGGTAATCATTTTTGTTCTGCTCTTCACAATCCCCCCTTTGACATATTCCATTCAAAACCTTGTCGATCATTTTAGTCATTCTTTTTGTGATATTACAAAAAAAACTTTATATTCTCGCATCCATTACACAAAATTTATTTGTGCATACCGAGATACCCTTGAGTACAACCTTGAATAATACATATATAATTACAATAACCATAACTGTATGTATTAGGCTTTGCATAATCCCGGTAACCCACCCACCGATCCCTCTGAACCAATTGGCCGGGTTAAGAAAAGAAAAGGTATCTGACCACCAGCTATCCTTATTTTGGTCATTGTCTTTGTCATACTGATCCCTGAGTCGTTGTACGTCTTTTAATTTAAATCTCATACTCATAGTACTATTCGGGTCTATATAATGACAGCAGGTGGGTCCGATGATTTGACACATACCCCTTGTGAGGCAGTTAGGTAATCCAATACCAGGGTATGTTGGTTAGTGACTATTATAAGCTGATTCTGTACAGCTATACTAGTATTTAATATGTCCAATATATCCCAAATCTGATCATCTAGATAATCCGTGGCTCTAACTAATTTATCCCACATCTGTGTTAACATAGGATAAATAAAAATGGTACTAGCAATTTTGTTGGGAATTCCCATTTGTACTATATACGGCCTCCCCGAGGGACGTGGTGAGTTATCTGCAGCTCTTTTATACAGTGTGTGCTTGGGCACGGCTTGCATATTCACTTGTTTATTTGAAATTATGAAAGTAGCCGGGGTTAGGCGTCCTAATGTACAAGTACCCTTTATACCTACGGGAAGCCATTTATATGCTCCTTCTCCGCATATCCAAAATGTACCCTCAGGCAGATCCCACAAAGCTGAGTGCTGCAATACCAATCTGTGAGCCAAATCCACAAAACTAGATACATTCTGAAGCATACACCAAGAGGGTTTCTGTCCCAAGGGGCTACAGTACCCGGCTGCGGGATTCCCACATACATGCATTCCGTTGACATACTCATTGGATTCATTACAAACCAGGTTCCCCGGCTTACTTGTACAACGGTTTGCATCACCTTGGGGGAACAACTCAGAATGTTCCCATTTTCTATTATGTATGTATCTTTCCAATACTGTAGGTTTGAAAGCATCAGAGGAAGGGGTGGTTGTACTGAAACTGAGCTGTAGATTTTCAGTGGGGACCTGTCCTAAATCAGTTAATCCAGTCTTATTCCTAGGTACCCATTTTCCTCCCTTGAATGCTAAATATTGTAAGTTGTCTATTTTTCCTGTAAGATTGCCCTGCCACCAAGGAAATTCTACCCATCCCACAATTGGTATGGTGATTGTAGTATTCCATAGTCTAGTTTTGCCAGGTTGGTTGTTGGCCAGGTTGTCTGAACAATTAGGCCAAGCGAATATTTCTTCAGCTGACACGGGAACTGCTAGAAAAGGTACACTTGTGGCTGATACTGGTGAATGGGTACAGATCCAACAATCTGCCAGGGGTTGCGTATTATTTAACAAGTCATGCACTAATTTTCTATGATGTTGTACGAATCTATTGTTCAAAGGGGCTAGAGAATTCAGTCTTTCCCATGCCTCCGTTGAGGTTAACATTATTAACATCAATATCATGAGTCTTATACTGCTTTTTTGCAATGGCTTGCATGTATCCATGATGCCTTTCCTTCAAGCTTGACTGCTGTTGGAGTTGTTAACAGGACTTGGAAAGGTCCGTCAAATCTCGGTTCCAGAGTCTTTCTGGTGTGTCTTTTCACGTAGACTTGATCACCAGGTTCCAACTTGTGGCCTCCTTCGAGATTTTCTGGATCTGGAAGGGAAGCAAAAACTTGCGAATGCACTTTAGTTAAACGTTTTTGTAATTCTTGTACATAAGCAGTTAAAGTCTCAGTATTCAACATCAGTTGTTGTGGAAAATAACAACCCAAATTTGCTGCTCTACCAAAAAGAATCTCATGTGGTGACAGCTTAGCCTTCCCCCTTGGGGTGTTTCGGATGGAATACAGGGCAAGTGGTAGACACTCGGTCCAAGGCTTTCCTGTTTCTGCCATGGCCTTCTGGATTTTTAATTTTATTGTCCCATTTAATCTTTCCACTTTACCTGAACTCTGTGGATGATATGGAGTGTGAAACTGGTTTTCTACTCCCAACATTTTCATAACATTCTGGAATATTTCCCCAGTAAAATGGGTACCCCTATCTGACTCGATCACCTCAGGCATGCCGTAACGGGGTATCAGTTCATGTGCTATTTTAATGGCAGTAGTTTTTGCTGAGGCTTTACGAACTGGATAAGCCTCTGGCCACCCTGAGAACATGTCCACACACACAAGCACATATTCGTATCCATTGTACCTAGGAAGTTGGATGTAGTCGATCTGGAGTCTTTGAAAGGGATACAGTGGTCTTACATGATGCTTGGTTGGGGTTTTAATGGCCTGACCTGGATTGTGTGCCAGGCATATAGCGCATGCAGCACACATGTTCCGAGCAAAATTACCAAAGCCTGGAGCCAACCACCTTTCTTTTACCTTGAGCGTCATACCATTTGCCGACACATGCGTGGGTAGGTGGAGGTCACTTGCCACTGCGGGGTACCAGGCTCTGGGTAAACACAACAAAGTTCCTTTTTTCCATAATCCTTGCTGATCTTCTGCCCCTTTTTTCTGCCACTGCCCTCGTTCTTCGTCGTCTACCTGTTTCTGAGCTTCCTTCAATCTTTCCTCATCATCTTCAGAGCTATCTAGTGTGTGGGCATGATGTAAGGGTTTACGTGCTGCCTGTTTTGCTGCCTTATCGGCTTTATCGTTACCCCTGGCTTCCTCGGTGTCGAGTCTCACATGTGCAGCTACCTTTATCACCGCTATTTCTTTAGTTTCTTGTGCTGCCTCCAGAATCTGTCTAATGAGGGAGGCATGTTTAACAGGTTGGCCTGAAGCAGTCATATAACCTCTGGCTCTCCATATTACGCCAAAATCGAAAATAATGCCATGTGCATATCTAGAATCAGTGTATATGTTTGCTGTCTGATCTTTGGCTATTTTTAGAGCTTCAACTAATGCCGTAAGTTCTGCTTCTTGTGCAGACTGATTAGCAGGGAGAGGTTCTGCTTTCAGCACTTCATGCTGAGTTACTACCGCATAACCTGTATGAAATTGTCCATTCATATCTGCATATCTACTGCCATCTATGAAAAGTTCAAATGTAGCATTACAGAGTGGCTTGTCACGTACATTACATAAGCCCTGAGTCTCTTGTTCCATTAATTGTACACAATCATGCATTGACTTTGATGGGTCAAAGGAGTTGGAGAGTGCAGTTTCAAAGGAGTTGGAGAGTGCAGTTTCCTCAGGTATGGTACCCCCTCAGACTCTAAAGGGAGCAAAGACGCGAGATTAAGAGTCTGAATCCTGGCAAAGGAAATGTTGGGCGGCAGTAGTAGGGAACATTGGAGACGGAGGTGTCTGGCCATTGAAATATGTTTAGGTTGGACCTGGTTAAGAATGCCATGTACATCATGAGTGGTCTGAACTAGAAGTGGGTGATCAAGAACAATCTCAGAAGCTTTATCTAATAACAGTGAAATTGCGGCTACTACTCTTACACAAGAAGGTGCGGCTCTAGCTACAGGGTCCAGATGAGCTGATATGTATGCCACAGGTCTCTGTTTGTTTCCATGTTTTTGTGTGAGCACCCCTGTAGCATGTGAGGATATCTCAGCTGCCATCAATTGAAAAGGTTTAGTGTAGTCTGGGAGTCCCAAAGCCGGAGCTGATACCAGTGCTGTTTTCAAAGAGGAAAATGACTGTTTAGCCTCTTCACTGAGTGAATATGGTGTGTTGGCAATACAGTCATATAAAGGCTGCATGAGTTGACTTGCATGTATGATCCACTGTCTACAGTGTGAAACAATACCTAGGAAAGCACGCAGCTGTTTGTGATTCCTGGGTTCAAGCATGTTACGTATGGCTTCCGTACGTTGAGGTGTGAGGTGTCTGATGCCCTGTGATATGCAGTGACCTAAAAACACGACTGTTTGTTGACAAGCCTGGAGTTTCTGTCTATTTACTTTACAGCCTTCTTGCGCTAGGAAAATTAAGAAATTAACAGTTGAGGTAACTGCCGTCTGTTCATCAGGGCAACAAATAAGTAAGTCATCTACATACTGTAGAATGACTACTCCTGGTTCTGGGATGAAATTTTTTAGCACGGTCTGCATTGCTTCAGAGTACAAAGTTGGTGAGTGTACCATACCTTGTGGCAATCTTGTCCATGCTAATTGTTTACCCTTGAATGTAAAGGCAAACAAATGCCAACAGTTCTTATGTAGTGGCACTGAAAAAAATGCGTTTGATAAGTCAATTACCGTAAAATATGCAGCAGTGCTGGGAATTTGAGACAGTAAGGTATGAGGATTCGGTACCACAGGGGTGACCGGTGCCAAAACCTTATTGATTTCCCGTAAGTCGTGCACCATGCGATATTTCACCATAGTTTCTTTGGAGGACACTTTCTTTTTAACAGGATATATTGTCAGGATATGGTAAAAAGTCCTGATTTAAAATGGAGGATGTTGCTCCTGTATCTATCAGAAAAGGTACATTTTTACCCTCAACTTCAACTTGTATTATTGGTCTTCTAGAAGGAAGAGAGACCTGCATAACTTTCAGTCATTCTGAGCTGTCTGTTTGATTAGGCACTGGGTTATTTATCCTATTTTTGGGTACAAAGGTTCCTGAATCTATATCTGTTTTTCTCTTCCTACATTCCCTTTGGAAATGTCCTGGCTTCTTACAGTAATGACAAGTAAACTTTTGATTAGCAGAGCCAGTATTAGCCTGTGCAATTCTTACTGGCTTAGAATTTTCTCTTAAGTCCATTTCTATCCCTACAGCTTTCTGTCTAGCCAGGTGTGTGTCTTCCAAGGTTCTCCAATCAGGGGTTGCGGCCTTAAGCTTTTCCTTCACTTTTGGAGACAATCCATCTATAAAGGTTTTTGTAACTAACCTCATCATTCCTGGAGCGGTTAGATCCATGCCTTCATCTCTGAAATTATTTTCTACACTTAGATAATATTCGTCTACTGATTGTCCAGATTTCTGAGCCACCACTCCCGTTGTTCCTCTCTGCCTCTCCCTCATGAAAACCATTAAGTGATCTACAAATTGTGTACCTGATTCTATCGTTTGTAAGGCACCATCTCCTGCTTGGGGCCTATGTACCTGTAGATTTGCTAATAGCTCCTGGAAGAGTCCAGGAGTCATTTTCATTCTACATAATTCTTCTCCATCTGCCCAAACTCCAGCGTGAGTCTGCATAATTTGCTGTATATATTGTGCAAATCTAACTGGACACTGGGTGGGATCTGGTGCGTTATGCAAGAGAGACATGCCTTCAGCGGGGGACCAAGGGAAATATTGTCGAGTTTGGTGATATCTAGTTCCCATTACTCCGTCAGCACCAGGTTCCCTAAAGGGTCTTGGTACTACCCTAACAGGGGCAAGTACAGCGCCATGTCGAGGTGTACCACAGGCTAGGCAATCATTTCTCCAGTCTGGATTTTGTTGTCCACAGTGCGGACATACCCATCCTCCTGGTCCGGCTAAACTTTGAGGTGGTGTTTGGAGAAAAGATGGGGCATGTGGGTCAAGGTATGGGGGTGGGGTATTTTTAGATTCCACATTTTGTTTTTCTCCACAGCCTGTGGGTCTAATACACCACTTTTTACTCTGTTGATTATATGTCCATCCCTCATTTTCTGCTACCCTAGAGACATCAATCAATGCTTGGATCTGATCTATCCATTTCTTGTCTCTGATTATGCCTTTTTTCCTTTCCTGAATTCCTTCCCATAGTTTTCTACTAAAAGCTTCTGCCCTAGTAACTCCAAACTTACTAAAAATCTTTTTCAGCCCCTTAGTGGCATCTTCACCACTTCTCTCCTTTATGATAGTATAGATATCTAATTCTTCTGGTTCCGACTTTGTTTGCTTATTCCCCATTTTCTTATCCTGAGCTTTCTTGCCCTAGGTGGCGTTTGGGTATGAGAATACCTCGTTACCTTCTTCCTAAGGAGCTAGGATGTCTTTTTCTTGCCCTAGGTGGCGTTTGGGTATGAGAATACCTCGTTACCTTCTTCCTAAGGAGCTAGGATGTTTAAACTGTGTTGATGTAAGAAAATTCTGATTCCTACACCTATAGCAAACAACACAAATGCAACCAGACAGAAAAAGAACATACAACGTATCTTGTCCCAGGCTAATTTATCTGTCCTGGGCTTATACTATCACATACAACGTATTCTTGTCCCAGGCTAATTTATCTGTCCTGGGCTCATACTATCATACACTTATCCGTCACCAGGTTTTTGTCAAAGACAGGATCAGAGATTGAACATAGGCGCGGAGGTCTCCCCGAAAGGACGCAACCACGTTGCCCAGTGGGACAGTCACTTCTTCTGTTTCAACCCCCTGGGCGGCTTATAGGGCTATTCCCAACTTCCACACACCTTCTATTCACATTCACTCTCATTCAATGCCGTACTCCGTGAGGTGATCAATTCCTAAATAGTTCAAGAACCCGAGCTATAGGTATCCTCCTCTACTAGAACTACCCGCTAAAGAACACGACACAGAAAATCTTACGGACAGTGCAGGGCAGATATAAGAGATCTAACAGTGTCTCTTACCTGGCCAGGTTTTTGTTCATCTGCCGTCCATTATCCCAGATTCTCTTTTCGTTCGTATTCTGCCGGTGTTCTTGAAGGAATACACAGACCTCGGGTCCCTGTTCAGGCGCCAGGAAATGTCGGGATCACACTCAGTCGGAGCAGCCTTTGGAAGTGGTGAATCACCAGAAATAATACACAAGACACGTCTTGTATAGTGTATCACTGGGAAGTCTCTGAAGCACGCCTGCCTTCAATGTGCTATCCCTTCTTTATATAGCTGTTTCAGTAGGTTTAGTGGTTATACAAGTTTTGCATGTTTAAACAAAGAGACAAAACAGGAAAGAAAGAAAAGAAAAGAAAACAGTTTCGTGGGCGGCAGTTGCACAACAAACAGTACAAAGGCAATTCCACAGACAAGAAAAACAGGATTTCATACTATAGCTAAAATGTCCTTGAATGGACAGGTCAATATTTATCACAAATTCTTTTTTTTTAATTTTTGTTCATTGAGGTAATCATTTTTGTTCTGCTCTTCACATTATAAACCCACCATTAGGATCCACGAGTACCCAAGATTACCCCCATGGCCTCCCTACGCGTTTCATTGTTCATAATCATCAGGGGAGGAATGAATGAATTAAAGTATTGCCAATTTGGGGAATGAAGGGGTTTTCCAGGCGCAGAATAAACCTCCTCCTTGTATAAAGATCATCCAGCGGTCTGCCGCCGCTCTTATCTCAACCATTTATAGGGTATCTACCTTTACTACTTCCGGAATCCTCCACGTGTGTCCCCTCCACGTGCACTGAAAAAATGCCGAAGGTTACAAATGAGAGATCCGCCTCCATTACCGCAGCACAATAGCTCCACCCATCCAGTCCGTTATCCACACCTGACTATCGGACTGAAGGGAGGCACGATCTATCCCCTGCGGCATCAAAGCTACGTCCATCAAGACCAAAGATCGTGACTCAATCCCTGTGCAAAATTTTGTGGCTGTAGCTGCGACGCCTCCAACACTTTTCCTTTCACTTTTTCCCTATTATGTAGATAGGGGCAAAATTGTTTGGTGAATTGGAAAGCGCGGGATTAAAATTTCACCTCACAACATAGCCTATGATGCTCTCAGGGTCCAGACGTGTGACTGTGCAAAATTTTGTGGCTGTAGTTGCGACGCCTCCAACACTTTTCCTTTCACTTTTTTCCCCATTATGTAGATAGGGGCAAAATTGTTTGGTGAATTGGAATGCGCGGGGTTAAAATTTCACCTCACAACATAGCCTATGACGCTCTCGGGGTCCAGACGTGTGACTGTGCAAAAACAGGTACATATATATATAGGAGGAGATGATATACAGGTATATACTATATACAGGAGGAGATGACACACAGGTATATACTATATACAGGAGCAGATGACCTACAGGTATATACTATATACAGGAGGAGATGACATACAGGTATATGCTATATATAGAAGATGACATGCAGGTATATACTATATACAGGAGGAGATGACACACAGATATATACTATATACAGGGGAGATGACTGTTGTGAATTCTGTTGTTAAGCTCTCTCCTGTGGTCATGAATGGTACTTCGGCTGGTTCTGTCCATGGGCTTCCTCTGGTGGTGGTGAGTGGGGCTGCGGCTTCTGAGGTTCCTTCCACAGGTGACGAGGTTAATTCGTTAGCTGGCTGCTCTATTTAACTCCACCTAGATCATTGCTCCATGCCACCTGTCAATGTTCCAGTATTGGTCTAGTTCGCTCCTGGATCGTTCTTGTGACCTGTCTTCCCAGCAGAAGCTAAGTTCCTGCTTGTTTTTCTCTGTTTGCTATTTTTTCTGTCCAGCTTGCTATTTTGATTTTTGTCTTGCTTGTTGGAAGCTCTGGGACGCAGAGGGAGCGCCTCCGCACCGTGAGTCGGTGCGGAGGGTCTTTTTGCGCCCTCTGCGCGGTCTTTTTGTAGTTTTTTGTGCTGACCGCAAAGTTACCTTTTCTATCCCCTGTCTGTTCAGTAAGTCGGGCCTCACTTTGCTAAATCTATTTCATCTCTGTGTTTGTAATTTTCATCTTAACTCACAGTCATTATATGTGGGGGGCTGCCTGTTCCTTTGGGGAACTTCTCTGAGGCAAGGTAGGCTTTATTTTTCTATCTTTAGGGCTAGCTAATTCCTTAGGCTGTGACGAGGCGCCTAGGGAGCGTCAGGAGCGCTCCACGGCTATTTCTAGTGTGTGTGATAGGATTAGGGATTGCGGTCAGCAGAGTTCCCACGTCTCAGAGCTTGTCCTGTATTATTAGTAACTATCAGGTCATTCCGTGTGCTCTTAACCACCAGGTCCATTGTTGTCCTCACCACCAGGTCATAACAGATGACACACAGGTATATACTTTATACAGGAGGAGATGACATACAGGTATATACTATATATAGAAAGAGATGACATTCAGGTATATACTATATATAGGGGAGATGACAAACAGCAGGTATATACTATATACAGGGGAGATGACATACAGGTATATACTATGTACAGGAGATGACATACTGATGTATACTATATATAAGGGAGAAGACAAACATGTATATACTGAGGTGATGAGGTGAAAATGAGAGGTGTGAGGTGAAAATGAAAAGGTGTGAGTGCAAAATGAGAGGAGTGAGGAAAAATAGTGGAGTGATCAGAAAATGACAGATGTGAGGTTGGAATGACAAGTGTTAGGGGGGAATGAGAGGAGTGAGGGAGAAAATGAGAGGTGTGTGGGAGAAAATGAGAGATGTGAGGGGGAAAATGAAAGATGTGATTGGGAAAATGAGAGGCGTGATGGGAAAATAAGAGAAGTGAGGTGCTATAACTAACCACAGATATTTACTATGCCCAGGCAACGCCGGGCTCTTCAGCTAGTGTGGTATAAAACTGAAATATCCCCTAAGACTTAACATAACCATGTCAAGGATATATTGGTGACGGGAGCTCATATCATTTATTCAAGTGTCACAAAATTACCATTGATAATTAAAGGGAAGATAAGAAAACTGTAAAGGTATCGTTACACTAAACGACTTACCAATTATCACGACCAGCGATACGACCTGGCCGTGATCGTTGGTAAGTCGTTGTGTGGTCACTGGGGAGCTGTCACACAGACAGCTCTCTCCAGCGACCAATGATCAGGGGAACGACTTCGGCATCGTTGAAACTGTCTTCAATGATGCCGAAGTCCCCGGGTAACCAGGGTAAACATCAGGTTACTAAGTGCAGGGCCGCGCTTAGTAACCCGATATTTACCCTGGTTACCATTGTAAAAGTAAAAAAAAAACAGTACATACTCACATTCCGATGTCTGTCACGTCCCCCGCCGTCAGCTTCCCGCACTGACTGTGTCAGCGCAGGCCATAAAGCAGAGCACAGCGGTCAGATTGGAATGGCCATATATGGCAGTATAATCCCATTTTAAGATTTACACTGGGTTTTTCATAGCAAGAGGGCAAAATTTTGACAAGGGGGCATCCTCTGCGTTTGGAGGAAAAAAGGTTTAAGCATAATAACAGACGCGGATTCTTTACTGTAAGAGCAGTGAGACTATGGAACTCTCTGCCGTATGATGTTGTAATGAGTGATTCATTACTTAAATTTAAGAGGGGACTGGATACCTTTCTGGAAAAGTATAATGTTACAGGGTATATACAGTAGATTCCTTGATAGGGCGTTGATCCAGGGAACTAGTCTGATTGCCGTATGTGGAGTCGGGAAGGAATTTTTTTCCCCAATGTGGAGCTTACTCTTTGCCACATGGGTTTTTTTTGCCTTCCTCTGGATCAACATGTTGGGGCATGTTAGGTTAGGCTACGGGTTGAACTAGATGGACATATAGTCTTCCTTCAACCTTAATAACTATGTAACTATGTAACACTTGCTGATGGCAAAAAATAGACGCAGAAGCATCCCATTTCGGAATGCCCAGAGGCTGCTTCACAAAATATGGACATCTAGCATAACGGCAAAAATTATTATGAAACGTACTAGCAACTATTATAGAGTTCCATTAAGGTTGTATGGTTAGGTTTGTTCAATTGTAGAAAGAAAAATATGTAATGATAACTCATAGAACTTATCCGCATTATTTCACTAATTTTAGATATAACTACCAAGCGGAGGACAGTATGACTTAATCGCCAATGTTGAAACCAACACACTCCAAAACAAACGATACGTAAGTCAAAGCTTATAGACAAAAATACAACAATTCTTTATTATTAAAAATTACATAAGACACTGTGAATAGGAGTCGGTTAACACAACCAAAAACATGCTATGCAAAAGCACGTAGGGGGCACAAACCCTGGACAGATCCATCCCATAATGATTCTAAGGCATATTGCCACAGCACCAGCACACTCAGGAGTCAATGCTACACAAATGCCAACCGCATAGTAATTACAAATGGCGAGATATAAATTAAATGGTTACCTGTGGCTGATGCAGTGAGGGTGTCCAGGGGGTGTGCGCCCGCCCCAACGCACGTTTCGGTGAACCACCTTCGTCAGGGGGCATACCATTAGACAAACAATGTGAGTTTAAAAAGGTCGCGACCGGAAGTACGTGTCAAACAAAAACCGGAAGTGTCGTAACATTACCATAGTAACCGCTGAGGACGCCTGTCATCCACACTGGGGGCAGAGGGCAAGCCAACGAGCCCCACGTGGTAGTTGCACCCCTCCCAGGTAAGAGACAGAGCCGCCCATATCCGCGATAGATATAAACATCATGCTAGCCCAGTGCGCATAACCGGAAGTGCTTACAAATATCCATGGAAACCGGACGCCCGAAGTCACCGCATCCAAATGCCAGGGGCGCGATCACGGGGGCGACACATGACCGCAACCCCCAGACATCGGAAGCCATGAACCGCAGGCACTCCGGCATACATACTCCCAGGTATATGTGTAGATGAGGATCGACAACACTATGACATAAGCCAAATGGCCACAATCATAGGCACAGTACAGCTAGTCATGAACCGATATAGTGCGCACATACAAAACAATTATACGTCTCCATAGAGATAGGGACGCCTGTAGACACAGCCCCGGGACGCCAGGGGAGCAGCCATGGAAGCAATCCATGGCCACACCCACCGGCCACCAGGGGCCACATCCCACAGGCTGCCCAGCATACATACCATACTATGGCGGATAACATACTATGGCAAATAACACAAAAAGCCGGTACTACATAATAAATGGATCTAACAATAGAGAAGAAGGAAATGCCATAAACGTACCACCAACAATTACATAATTCACAGTGTGGCTATTCCAATATATACTAACTAATGACACCATACATCAGCAGCATATATGCAGCCACATACAGTACGAATCACTCATAGTACATATAGCCAATAATTATTAGCATAATATGAATATCATCACTATATTAGAGACAAGGTATATAAACAAATAAATTAATAACAACATCCGGCTGGTGTGAGTCCATGATCTTGAGTCTTAACCTCCACCATGTATCTTAATGACTTGATCCACATCGAGAGTACCGGCAATGTCCTAATCAGGATGATGAATCCAGGAAATGACATTATCAAGAAACATTGACACGGCTCACTCAGGACGCGGTCCCCATATAAGCAAAGCCAAAGCTAAAAAATACATATATAAAAAAACACAATTAGAACAATAAAAAACACATAGCATCCTTAAGGCCATGTAATCCAAGCCCAAAAACAAAAACCAGCGATCATAAGAACGGGGCAAAACTGATGTTATCGTTCAATCCTTTTGGATGGACTGTGTCCAAGGACCATATCCATCTGGACTCAATTTGAGCCAGTCTTTTAAAGTTAGCACCCCCACGGATCCCAACCTCTAACATATCTATCCCCCTAATCCGGAGGAGGCTACCATCACCACCATGAAATTCCAAAAAATGCCGGGGTAAGGTATTCAAACTAGATGGATCATCACTGTCACACGCCGCATTGATCCCCCTGACATGTTCCCTAACCCGCACTTTAAACTGCCGTGTCGTCATTCCAACGTATATTTTATTACACGGACATAGTGCGTAATAAATAATATTTCTGCTGGAACAGGTAATGTATTTCCGTATGGAAAACTGTCGTGATCCACTTGAGTTAGAGAACATGTCACAGTGATCAATGTTAGCGCAAGCGACACAATGCCCACAGGGCCTGCATCCATTCTTCCGAGGTATCTGATCCAAGAATGTCGTCCGTGGCTCACTAGAATAGTGGCTTCGTACCAATAAATCACGTAAGTTTTTTGATCGCCTGGCTGCAATACTAGCCCTCTCCGGAATAAAACGGGAAATGATTGGGTCCGCTTTAAGGATATGCCAAGATCTATCCAACGCTTTCCTCATCATGGGAAACTGCGAGTGGAAGTTGGTAATGAATCTGACAATATCCTGATCTTTTCTGACTCTAGAGTCATAGAGGAGACCATGTCTGGACGCATGTTTGGCCCTATTAAAGGCCTTTTTTATCATGCGGTTACTATACCCCCGTTCGGCTAGCCTACCTTTTAATTCTTGTGACTGCACCATGAAATCACTTTCAGTTGAACATAATTTACGAATTCGTAGAAATTGTCCCGTAGGGACAGACTGAATCATGTGGCTGGGGTGTGAGGAGGAGGCATGCAACAGTAAGTTCGTGGATGTTGGCTTACGATATAAGTCTGTCTGCAGCTCACCCCTATCATCACGTGTCAAACGGACATCAAGAAACTCTGCACTATCACTGTTACTCGTATATGTTAGAAATATATTACGATCATTGCTATTCAGTGATGTCATGAAGTCCTGTAACAGCTCAACAGAGCCCTGCCAGATAATCAAAATGTCGTCAATGTACCGCGTCCAAGAAAGGACACGGCACATTGACGACGATGAATCCGGCAGGGAGACGTCCCTCTCCCACAGCCCCAGGAACAGATTGGCATACGCCGGGGCGAATGGAGCCCCCATAGCTGTTCCCTGGAGCTGCAGGAAGAAGGACCCCTTGAATAAAAAGAAGTTATGGGTGAGCGCAAATTTCAACAAGTCGTAAACCAACTCCACAATATCTATTGGTAAATTGGACATATTGAGAAAAAATCTTGTGGCCCGAAGGCCATCCTCATGACGAATACTCGTATATAACGATTCCACGTCAGCTGTTATCAACAGCATATCATCTTCTAACTGAATACCATCCACTCGTTTCAACAGATCACCTGTATCTTTCAGGAAGGACGGCAATGTCTCAACCAAAGGTTGTAATTTTGAATCGATCCAACGATTCACATTCTCGAGGTAGTTACCCTTCCCTGAGATAATGGGACGGCCTGGGGGCGTCTGCATGTCCTTATGAACCTTAGGCAATAAATAAAAAGTGGGAATCACTGGTTCCACAACCCGCAAAGCGGATGCTAGTTCTTTTGAAATTGTACCCACTTCATACGCCTTAGTAATGATCTCGTTCAGTTGTTTAGAAAAGGCAGACAAGGGGATAAATGTAAGTTTTTTGTAACAAACCTGATTGTTCAATTGACGGTAGGCCTCCTTCTCATACAGTTCTTTAGGCCATACTACTACATTACCCCCCTTGTCTGCCGGTTTAAATACCACATTGGGCAATTTTTGAAGGACATGCAGACGCTCCCTCTCTGAACCTGTAAGATTATCTCTATATATATGATGTGGAATTTGTAGAAATTCTTTCGTTACTAATTGTACGAAGAGATCCACATTAGGGCACATAGCCAGAGGAGGAAATTTCTTGGACTTTGGTCTAATGGCCAATGGAATCCTACCTCCTTCGGGAGTGTCACTCTCTATTGCCAGTTCCTCCAATGTACGCAGGGTCATTTGTTCTTCTTCTGTTGGAAATAAGGCAGCAAGATTACCATCAAAAAAATACTTTTTGAAGACCAATGACCTTGCAAAAAGGTGAAGATCTTTCACTGCCAAAAAGGCATCGAAAGGTGCGGACGGAGAGAAAGAGAGCCCTCTTTCTAGCAACAGGAGATCGGTAGGTGAAAGTTCATACGAACTTAGATTGATTACCTTATTATTGCGACGTTTATAATCTGATGAAAACTCATCCTGTCTTCTATACGGATGAAAGGAGAGCTGTCTCTGATTGCGTGTAGTCACACCTGATCTAGTACTTGATGCTGGACCAGATCTCTCAGATATGTCACTCATAGAGGATAGGGAGGTTTGTGAGGGCATACGTCCAATTTCACCCTGTTGCCTTGCCTTCCTCCATAGGTACACTTTATTACTTTCATAATCCCGCCGATCCCTGTTCACCTTATTTGCTTGTGTTTCCTGGATTTTTTTAACAACGCTCTCTAAGGTCTTCTCCAATTGTGCGTTAAAAGAAATCATTTTCTCCTGAGAGCCAACTAATTTTAGCTCTTCTTCAGCTGTTCTAATAGATACATCCAGTTGTGCCATAATTCTCTTATTGTGATCACTCAATAACCTCATCAGGGTACTTGAACACCCGTTGCACGCCTCCTCCCAACCAGCCACCAGTTCAACATCTTCCACAGGAAATGTGGGAATAACGCGAACCCGCAGTCCTCTCGGTATCATTTTTTTAGCGATGTACTTATCCAGAAAGGTACAGTTCCACCATAATTTTGTCCTTTTTACCACCATGCTCTGCAACTCTCAGGACTGGTCCTCCCATCTACGATCACTGGGCTGTTCCGGATTGGAACCCTCACTCCCAAACACTTGGTCTATATGTGAAAGCCAAGCAATTTCTTTGGCTCTAAAGTCCATGCCTATAAGAAAACCTGTGCAAAACACAGTAAAAAATACAAAATGATAACTCATAGAACTTATCCGCATTATTTCACTAATTTTAGATATAACTACCAAGCGGAGGACAGTATGACTTAATCGCCAATGTTGAAACCAACACACTCCAAAACAAACGATACGTAAGTCAAAGCTTATAGACAAAAATACAACAATTCTTTATTATTAAAAATTACATAAGACACTGTGAATAGGAGTCGGTTAACACAACCAAAAACATGCTATGCAAAAGCACGTAGGGGGCACAAACCCTGGACAGATCCATCCCATAATGATTCTAAGGCATATTGCCACAGCACCAGCACACTCAGGAGTCAATGCTACACAAATGCCAACCGCATAGTAATTACAAATGGCGAGATATAAATTAAATGGTTACCTGTGGCTGATGCAGTGAGGGTGTCCAGGGGGTGTGCGCCCGCCCCAACGCACGTTTCGGTGAACCACCTTCGTCAGGGGGCATACCATTAGACAAACAATGTGAGTTTAAAAAGGTCGCGACCGGAAGTACGTGTCAAACAAAAACCGGAAGTGTCGTAACATTACCATAGTAACCGCTGAGGACGCCTGTCATCCACACTGGGGGCAGAGGGCAAGCCAACGAGCCCCACGTGGTAGTTGCACCCCTCCCAGGTAAGAGACAGAGCCGCCCATATCCGCGATAGATATAAACATCATGCTAGCCCAGTGCGTATAACCGGAAGTGCTTACAAATATCCATGGAAACCGGACGCCCGAAGTCACCGCATCCAAATGCCAGGGGCGCGATCACGGGGGCGACACATGACCGCAACCCCCAGACATCGGAAGCCATGAACCGCAGGCACTCCGGCATACATACTCCCAGGTATATGTGTAGATGAGGATCGACAACACTATGACATAAGCCAAATGGCCACAATTATAGGCACAGTACAGCTAGTCATGAACCGATATAGTGCGCACATACAAAACAATTATACGTCTCCATAGAGATAGGGACGCCTGTAGACACAGCCCCGGAACGCCAGGGGAGCAGCCATGGAAGCAATCCATGGCCACACCCACCGGCCACCAGGGGCCACATCCCACAGGCTGCCCAGCATACATACCATACTATGGCGGATAACATACTATGGCAAATAACACAAAAAGCCGGTACTACATAATAAATGGATCTAACAAAAGAGAAGAAGGAAATGCCATAAACGTACCACCAACAATTACATAATTCACAGTGTGGCTATTCCAATATATACTAACTAATGACACCATACATCAGCAGCATATATGCAGCCACATACAGTACGAATCACTCATAGTACATATAGCCAATAATTATTAGCATAATATGAATATCATCACTATATTAGAGACAAGGTATATAAACAAATAAATTAATAACAACATCCGGCTGGTGTGAGTCCATGATCTTGAGTCTTAACCTCCACCATGTATCTTAATGACTTGATCCACATCGAGAGTACCGGCAATGTCCTAATCAGGATGATGAATCCAGGAAATGACATTATCAAGAAACGTTGACACGGCTCACTCAGGACGCGGTCCCCATATAAGCAAAGCCAAAGCTAAAAAATACATATATAAAAAAACACAATTAGAACAATAAAAAACACATAGCATCCTTAAGGCCATGTAATCCAAGCCCAAAAACAAAAACCAGCGATCATAAGAACGGGGCAAAACTGATGTTATCGTTCAATCCTTTTGGATGGACTGTGTCCAAGGACCATATCCATCTGGACTCAATTTGAGCCAGTCTTTTAAAGTTAGCACCCCCACGGATCCCAACCTCTAACATATCTATCCCCCTAATCCGGAGGAGGCTACCATCACCACCATGAAATTCCAAAAAATGCCGGGGTAAGGTATTCAAACTAGATGGATCATCACTGTCACACGCCGCATTGATCCCCCTGACATGTTCCCTAACCCGCACTTTAAACTGCCGTGTCGTCATTCCAACGTATATTTTATTACACGGACATAGTGCGTAATAAATAATATTTCTGCTGGAACAGGTAATGTATTTCCGTATGGAAAACTGTCGTGATCCACTTGAGTTAGAGAACATGTCACAGTGATCAATGTTAGCGCAAGCGACACAATGCCCACAGGGCCTGCATCCATTCTTCCGAGGTATCTGATCCAAGAATGTCGTCCGTGGCTCACTAGAATAGTGGCTTCGTACCAATAAATCACGTAAGTTTTTTGATCGCCTGGCTGCAATACTAGCCCTCTCCGGAATAAAACGGGAAATGATTGGGTCCGCTTTAAGGATATGCCAAGATCTATCCAACGCTTTCCTCATCATGGGAAACTGCGAGTGGAAGTTGGTAATGAATCTGACAATATCCTGATCTTTTCTGACTCTAGAGTCATAGAGGAGACCATGTCTGGACGCATGTTTGGCCCTATTAAAGGCCTTTTTTATCATGCGGTTACTATACCCCCGTTCGGCTAGCCTACCTTTTAATTCTTGTGACTGCACCATGAAATCACTTTCAGTTGAACATAATCTACGAATTCGTAGAAATTGTCCTGTAGGGACAGACTGAATCATGTGGCTGGGGTGTGAGGAGGAGGCATGCAACAGTAAGTTCGTGGATGTTGGCTTACGATATAAGTCTGTCTGCAGCTCACCCCTATCATCACATGTCAAACGGACATCAAGAAACTCTGCACTATCACTGTTACTCGTATATGTTAGAAATATATTACGATCATTGCTATTCAGTGATGTCATGAAGTCCTGTAACAGCTCAACAGAGCCCTGCCAGATAATCAAAATGTCGTCAATGTACCGCGTCCAAGAAAGGACACGGCACATTGACGACGATGAATCCGGCAGGGAGACGTCCCTCTCCCACTCCCACTTTTTGGCAGTGAAAGATCTTCACCTTTTTGCAAGGTCATTGGTCTTCAAAAAGTATTTTTTTGATGGTAATCTTGCTGCCTTATTTCCAACAGAAGAAGAACAAATGACCCTGCGTACATTGGAGGAACTGGCAATAGAGAGTGACACTCCCGAAGGAGGTAGGATTCCATTGGCCATTAGACCAAAGTCCAAGAAATTTCCTCCTCTGGCTATGTGCCCTAATGTGGATCTCTTCGTACAATTAGTAACGAAAGAATTTCTACAAATTCCACATCATATATATAGAGATAATCTTACAGGTTCAGAGAGGGAGCGTCTGCATGTCCTTCAAAAATTGCCCAATGTGGTATTTAAACCGGCAGACAAGGGGGGTAATGTAGTAGTATGGCCTAAAGAACTGTATGAGAAGGAGGCCTACCGTCAATTGAACAATCAGGTTTGTTACAAAAAACTTACATTTAACCCCTTGTCTGCCTTTTCTAAACAACTGAACGAGATCATTACTAAGGCGTATGAAGTGGGTACAATTTCAAAAGAACTAGCATCCGCTTTGCGGGTTGTGGAACCAGTGATTCCCACTTTTTATTTATTGCCTAAGGTTCATAAGGACATGCAGACGCCCCCAGGCCGTCCCATTATCTCAGGGAAGGGTAACTACCTCGAGAATGTGAATCGTTGGATCGATTCAAAATTACAACCTTTGGTTGAGACATTGCCGTCCTTCCTGAAAGATACAGGTGATCTGTTGAGACGAGTGGATGATATTCAGTTAGAAGATGATATGCTGTTGATAACAGCTGACGTGGAATCGTTATATACGAGTATTCGTCATGAGGATGGCCTTCGGGCCACAAGATTTTTTCTCAATATGTCCAATTTACCAATAGATATTGTGGAGTTGGTTTACGACTTGTTGAAATTTGCGCTCACCCATAACTTCTTTTTATTCAAGGGGTCCTTCTTCCTGCAGCTCCAGGGAACAGCTATGGGGGCTCCATTCGCCCCGGCGTATGCCAATCTGTTCCTGGGGCTGTGGGAGAGGGACGTCTCCCTGCCGGATTCATCGTCGTCAATGTGCCGTGTCCTTTCTTGGACGCGGTACATTGACGACATTTTGATTATCTGGCAGGGCTCTGTTGAGCTGTTACAGGACTTCATGACATCACTGAATAGCAATGATCGTAATATATTTCTAACATATACGAGTAACAGTGATAGTGCAGAGTTTCTTGATGTCCGTTTGACACGTGATGATAGGGGTGAGCTGCAGACAGACTTATATCGTAAGCCAACATCCACGAACTTACTGTTGCATGCCTCCTCCTCACACCCCAGCCACATGATTCAGTCTGTCCCTACGGGACAATTTCTACGAATTCGTAGATTATGTTCAACTGAAAGTGATTTCATGGTGCAGTCACAAGAATTAAAAGGTAGGCTAGCCGAACGGGGGTATAGTAACCGCATGATAAAAAAGGCCTTTAATAGGGCCAAACATGCGTCCAGACATGGTCTCCTCTATGACTCTAGAGTCAGAAAAGATCAGGATATTGTCAGATTCATTACCAACTTCCACTCGCAGTTTCCCATGATGAGGAAAGCGTTGGATAGATCTTGGCATATCCTTAAAGCGGACCCAATCATTTCCCGTTTTATTCCGGAGAGGGCTAGTATTGCAGCCAGGCGATCAAAAAACTTACGTGATTTATTGGTACGAAGCCACTATTCTAGTGAGCCACGGACGACATTCTTGGATCAGATACCTCGGAAGAATGGATGCAGGCCCTGTGGGCATTGTGTCGCTTGCGCTAACATTGATCACTGTGACATGTTCTCTAACTCAAGTGGATCACGACAGTTTTCCATACGGAAATACATTACCTGTTCCAGCAGAAATATTATTTATTACGCACTATGTCCGTGTAATAAAATATACGTTGGAATGACGACACGGCAGTTTAAAGTGCGGGTTAGGGAACATGTCAGGGGGATCAATGCGGCGTGTGACAGTGATGATCCATCTAGTTTGAATACCTTACCCCGGCATTTTTTGGAATTTCATGGTGGTGATGGTAGCCTCCTCCGGATTAGGGGGATAGATATGTTAGAGGTTGGGATCCGTGGGGGTGCTAACTTTAAAAGACTGGCTCAAATTGAGTCCAGATGGATATGGTCCTTGGACACAGTCCATCCAAAAGGATTGAATGATAACATCAGTTTTGCCCCGTTCTTATGATCGCTGGTTTTTGTTTTTGGGCTTGGATTACATGGCCTTAAGGATGCTATGTGTTTTTTATTGTTCTAATTGTGTTTTTTTATATATGTATTTTTTAGCTTTGGCTTTGCTTATATGGGGACCGCGTCCTGAGTGAGCTGTGTCAACGTTTCTTGATAATGTCATTTCCTGGATTCATCATCCTGATTAGGACATTGCCGGTACTCTCGATGTGGATCAAGTCATTAAGATACATGGTGGAGGTTAAGACTCAAGATCATGGACTCACACCAGCCGGATGTTGTTATTAATTTATTTGTTTATATACCTTGTCTCTAATATAGTGATGATATTCATATTATGCTAATAATTATTGGCTATATGTACTATGAGTGATTCGTACTGTATGTGGCTGCATATATGCTGCTGATGTATGGTGTCATTAGTTAGTATATATTGGAATAGCCACACTGTGAATTATGTAATTGTTGGTGGTACGTTTATGGCATTTCCTTCTTCTCTT
The DNA here is from genome assembly GCF_032444005.1 of Ranitomeya imitator. Classification (NCBI taxonomy): domain Eukaryota; kingdom Metazoa; phylum Chordata; class Amphibia; order Anura; family Dendrobatidae; genus Ranitomeya; species Ranitomeya imitator. The sequence goes on along the minus strand of NC_091286.1, from coordinate 559,323,209 downwards.
TTGTTAGATCCATTTATTATGTAGTACCGGCTTTTTGTGTTATTTGCCATAGTATGTTATCCGCCATAGTATGGTATGTATGCTGGGCAGCCTGTGGGATGTGGCCCCTGGTGGCCGGTGGGTGTGGCCATGGATTGCTTCCATGGCTGCTCCCCTGGCGTCCCGGGGCTGTGTCTACAGGCGTCCCTATCTCTATGGAGACGTATAATTGTTTTGTATGTGCGCACTATATCGGTTCATGACTAGCTGTACTGTGCCTATGATTGTGGCCATTTGGCTTATGTCATAGTGTTGTCGATCCTCATCTACACATATACCTGGGAGTATGTATGCCGGAGTGCCTGCGGTTCATGGCTTCCGATGTCTGGGGGTTGCGGTCATGTGTCGCCCCCGTGATCGCGCCCCTGGCATTTGGATGCGGTGACTTCGGGCGTCCGGTTTCCATGGATATTTGTAAGCACTTCCGGTTATGCGCACTGGGCTAGCATGATGTTTATATCTATCGCGGATATGGGCGGCTCTGTCTCTTACCTGGGAGGGGTGCAACTACCACGTGGGGCTCGTTGGCTTGCCCTCTGCCCCCAGTGTGGATGACAGGCGTCCTCAGCGGTTACTATGGTAATGTTACGACACTTCCGGTTTTTGTTTGACACGTACTTCCGGTCGCGACCTTTTTAAACTCACATTGTTTGTCTAATGGTATGCCCCCTGACGAAGGTGGTTCACCGAAACGTGCGTTGGGGCGGGCGCACACCCCCTGGACACCCTCACTGCATCAGCCACAGGTAACCATTTAATTTATATCTCGCCATTTGTAATTACTATGCGGTTGGCATTTGTGTAGCATTGACTCCTGAGTGTGCTGGTGCTGTGGCAATATGCCTTAGAATCATTATGGGATGGATCTGTCCAGGGTTTGTGCCCCCTACGTGCTTTTGCATAGCATGTTTTTGGTTGTGTTAACCGACTCCTATTCACAGTGTCTTATGTAATTTTTAATAATAAAGAATTGTTGTATTTTTGTCTATAAGCTTTGACTTACGTATCGTTTGTTTTGGAGTGTGTTGGTTTCAACATTGGCGATTAAGTCATACTGTCCTCCGCTTGGTAGTTATATCTAAAATTAGTGAAATAATGCGGATAAGTTCTATGAGTTATCATTTTGTATTTTTTACTGTGTTTTGCACAGGTTTTCTTATAGGCATGGACTTTAGAGCCAAAGAAATTGCTTGGCTTTCACATATAGACCAAGTGTTTGGGAGTGAGGGTTCCAATCCGGAACAGCCCAGTGATCGTAGATGGGAGGACCAGTCCTTAGAGTTGCAGAGCATGGTGGTAAAAAGGACAAAATTATGGTGGAACTGTACCTTTCTGGATAAGTACATCGCTAAAAAAATGATACCGAGAGGACTGCGGGTTCGCGTTATTCCCACATTTCCTGTGGAAGATGTTGAACTGGTGGCTGGTTGGGAGGAGGCGTGCAACGGGTGTTCAAGTACCCTGATGAGGTTATTGAGTGATCACAATAAGAGAATTATGGCACAACTGGATGTATCTATTAGAACAGCTGAAGAAGAGCTAAAATTAGTTGGCTATCAGGAGAAAATGATTTCTTTTAACGCACAATTGGAGAAGACCTTAGAGAGCGTTGTTAAAAAAATCCAGGAAACACAAGCAAATAAGTTGAACAGGGATCGGCGGGATTATGAAAGTAATAAAGTGTACCTATGGAGGAAGGCAAGGCAACAGGGTGAAATTGGACGTATGCCCTCACAAACCTCCCTATCCTCTATGAGTGACATATCTGAGAGATCTGGTCCAGCATCAAGTACTAGATCAGGTGTGACTACACGCAATCAGAGACAGCTCTCCTTTCATCCATATAGAAGACAGGATGAGTTTTCATCAGATTATAAACGTCGCAATAATAAGGTAATCAATCTAAGTTCGTATGAACTTTCACCTACCGATCTCCTGTTGCTAGAAAGAGGGCTCTCTTTCTCTCCGTCCGCACCTTTCGATGCCTTTTTGGCAGTGAAAGATCTTCACCTTTTTGCAAGGTCATTGGTCTTCAAAAAGTATTTTTTTGATGGTAATCTTGCTGCCTTATTTCCAACAGAAGAAGAACAAATGACCCTGCGTACATTGGAGGAACTGGCAATAGAGAGTGACACTCCCGAAGGAGGTAGGATTCCATTGGCCATTAGACCAAAGTCCAAGAAATTTCCTCCTCTGGCTATGTGCCCTAATGTGGATCTCTTCGTACAATTAGTAACGAAAGAATTTCTACAAATTCCACATCATATATATAGAGATAATCTTACAGGTTCAGAGAGGGAGCGTCTGCATGTCCTTCAAAAATTGCCCAATGTGGTATTTAAACCGGCAGACAAGGGGGGTAATGTAGTAGTATGGCCTAAAGAACTGTATGAGAAGGAGGCCTACTGTCAATTGAACAATCAGGTTTGTTACAAAAAACTTACATTTAACCCCTTGTCTGCCTTTTCTAAACAACTGAACGAGATCATTACTAAGGCGTATGAAGTGGGTACAATTTCAAAAGAACTAGCATCCGCTTTGCGGGTTGTGGAACCAGTGATTCCCACTTTTTATTTATTGCCTAAGGTTCATAAGGACATGCAGACGCCCCCAGGCCGTCCCATTATCTCAGGGAAGGGTAACTACCTCGAGAATGTGAATCGTTGGATCGATTCAAAATTACAACCTTTGGTTGAGACATTGCCGTCCTTCCTGAAAGATACAGGTGATCTGTTGAGACGAGTGGATGGTATTCAGTTAGAAGATGATATGCTGTTGATAACAGCTGACGTGGAATCGTTATATACGAGTATTCGTCATGAGGATGGCCTTCGGGCCACAAGATTTTTTCTCAATATGTCCAATTTACCAATAGATATTGTGGAGTTGGTTTACGACTTGTTGAAATTTGCGCTCACCCATAACTTCTTTTTATTCAAGGGGTCCTTCTTCCTGCAGCTCCAGGGAACAGCTATGGGGGCTCCATTCGCCCCGGCGTATGCCAATCTGTTCCTGGGGCTGTGGGAGAGGGACGTCTCCCTGCCGGATTCATCGTCGTCAATGTGCCGTGTCCTTTCTTGGACGCGGTACATTGACGACATTTTGATTATCTGGCAGGGCTCTGTTGAGCTGTTACAGGACTTCATGACATCACTGAATAGCAATGATCGTAATATATTTCTAACATATACGAGTAACAGTGATAGTGCAGAGTTTCTTGATGTCCGTTTGACACGTGATGATAGGGGTGAGCTGCAGACAGACTTATATCGTAAGCCAACATCCACGAACTTACTGTTGCATGCCTCCTCCTCACACCCCAGCCACATGATTCAGTCTGTCCCTACGGGACAATTTGTACGAATTCGTAGATTATGTTCAACTGAAAGTGATTTCATGGTGCAGTCACAAGAATTAAAAGGTAGGCTAGCCGAACGGGGGTATAGTAACCGCATGATAAAAAAGGCCTTTAATAGGGCCAAACATGCGTCCAGACATGGTCTCCTCTATGACTCTAGAGTCAGAAAAGATCAGGATATTGTCAGATTCATTACCAACTTCCACTCGCAGTTTCCCATGATGAGGAAAGCGTTGGATAGATCTTGGCATATCCTTAAAGCGGACCCAATCATTTCCCGTTTTATTCCGGAGAGGGCTAGTATTGCAGCCAGGCGATCAAAAAACTTACGTGATTTATTGGTACGAAGCCACTATTCTAGTGAGCCACGGACGACATTCTTGGATCAGATACCTCGGAAGAATGGATGCAGGCCCTGTGGGCATTGTGTCGCTTGCGCTAACATTGATCACTGTGACATGTTCTCTAACTCAAGTGGATCACGACAGTTTTCCATACGGAAATACATTACCTGTTCCAGCAGAAATATTATTTATTACGCACTATGTCCGTGTAATAAAATATACGTTGGAATGACGACACGGCAGTTTAAAGTGCGGGTTAGGGAACATGTCAGGGGGATCAATGCGGCGTGTGACAGTGATGATCCATCTAGTTTGAATACCTTACCCCGGCATTTTTTGGAATTTCATGGTGGTGATGGTAGCCTCCTCCGGATTAGGGGGATAGATATGTTAGAGGTTGGGATCCGTGGGGGTGCTAACTTTAAAAGACTGGCTCAAATTGAGTCCAGATGGATATGGTCCTTGGACACAGTCCATCCAAAAGGATTGAACGATAACATCAGTTTTGCCCCGTTCTTATGATCGCTGGTTTTTGTTTTTGGGCTTGGATTACATGGCCTTAAGGATGCTATGTGTTTTTTATTGTTCTAATTGTGTTTTTTTATATATGTATTTTTTAGCTTTGGCTTTGCTTATATGGGGACCGCGTCCTGAGTGAGCCGTGTCAACGTTTCTTGATAATGTCATTTCCTGGATTCATCATCCTGATTAGGACATTGCCAGTACTCTCGATGTGGATCAAGTCATTAAGATACATGGTGGAGGTTAAGACTCAAGATCATGGACTCACACCAGCCGGATGTTGTTATTAATTTATTTGTTTATATACCTTGTCTCTAATATAGTGATGATATTCATATTATGCTAATAATTATTGGCTATATGTACTATGAGTGATTCGTACTGTATGTGGCTGCATATATGCTGCTGATGTATGGTGTCATTAGTTAGTATATATTGGAATAGCCACACTGTGAATTATGTAATTGTTGGTGGTACATTTATGGCATTTCCTTCTTCTCTTTTGTTAGATCCATTTATTATGTAGTACCGGCTTTTTGTGTTATTTGCCATAGTATGTTATCCGCCATAGTATGGTATGTATGCTGGGCAGCCTGTGGGATGTGGCCCCTGGTGGCCGGTGGGTGTGGCCATGGATTGCTTCCATGGCTGCTCCCCTGGCGTCCCGGGGCTGTGTCTACAGGCGTCCCTATCTCTATGGAGACGTATAATTGTTTTGTATGTGCGCACTATATCGGTTCATGACTAGCTGTACTGTGCCTATGATTGTGGCCATTTGGCTTATGTCATAGTGTTGTCGATCCTCATCTACACATATACCTGGGAGTATGTATGCCGGAGTGCCTGCGGTTCATGGCTTCCGATGTCTGGGGGTTGCGGTCATGTGTCGCCCCCGTGATCGCGCCCCTGGCATTTGGATGCGGTGACTTCGGGCGTCCGGTTTCCATGGATATTTGTAAGCACTTCCGGTTATGCGCACTGGGCTAGCATGATGTTTATATCTATCGTGGATATGGGCGGCTCTGTCTCTTACCTGGGAGGGGTGCAACTACCACGTGGGGCTCGTTGGCTTGCCCTCTGCCCCCAGTGTGGATGACAGGCGTCCTCAGCGGTTACTATGGTAATGTTACGACACTTCCGGTTTTTGTTTGACACGTACTTCCGGTCGCGACCTTTTTAAACTCACATTGTTTGTCTAATGGTATGCCCCCTGACGAAGGTGGTTCACCGAAACGTGCGTTGGGGCGGGCGCACACCCCCTGGACACCCTCACTGCATCAGCCACAGGTAACCATTTAATTTATATCTCGCCATTTGTAATTACTATGCGGTTGGCATTTGTGTAGCATTGACTCCTGAGTGTGCTGGTGCTGTGGCAATATGCCTTAGAATCATTATGGGATGGATCTGTCCAGGGTTTGTGCCCCCTACGTGCTTTTGCATAGCATGTTTTTGGTTGTGTTAACCAACTCCTATTCACAGTGTCTTATGTAATTTTTAATAATAAAGAATTGTTGTATTTTTGTCTATAAGCTTTGACTTACGTATCGTTTGTTTTGGAGTGTGTTAAAGAAAAATATGTATAGAGTCCTAGGTAGAGGTTTTGAGATTAATCACCGGGAATTACAAGTCCAATCCTTATATGAAGTGAGAGGAGTTCAACATGTCCATCTTGTACTTAGCTATGATTACTCCAATTCCTTTATGTCCATATCGGTTGGTCATGTTAAATTTCTCTATCCTTTGAATTAGATCAGCTCTGGATTTTTTTGCCAATGGCTGTTAAAGGTATAATATAGAGAACTTTTATCGTGGACATACTGTACTAATTTTTCTCAGCTTAGACTAATGGATGAGGGTCTCATTCACATAGGCTCAAATGCCACTAGGATCATCTCCATCATTGACACTGCAACCAATAGAAAGAGACATTTTACTATCACACAGTAAGTACAAGATTTAGACAGAACATAAATGCCAGATTTCACAATATGAAATATTTTATGGCCACCACTAGCTCTCTAGGCTACATATGTGGTATTTTTCTGAGGAAGAAGTCACTTTGACATTGAAATGCGTAGAATAAAACCATCATCTTTTATTTCAACATGTCTGGACTTATATCTTATTCAGCAGCGCGGATTATATCCACAGATTTCCATTGTAATTTTCTAGTATATGAAATATGTTATGGTCACAGCTAGCTCACTAGGCTACATAAAAATTTATTAAAAATTAAAAGAAAAATAATGGCTAATATGAGGGCCATTATAAAGTTTGGGACTTACTGTGGGGGCCATTATACAGTGAGGGAGCTAATGCAGGAGCTATAATACAGTTTGAGGGCTAGTGTAGGGACTATTGTGGAGGCCATTATACAGTGTGAGGGCCATTATACAGAGTGAGGGCCATTACACAGTATGTATCTAATGTAGGTGCAATTATACAGTGTGAGGGCTTCTGTGGAGGTCATTATACTGTGTTTTGGGGGAGCAGTGGTGACATCATACTATGTATAGAGGAGCTGTGGGGTATCATACTGTATATAGTGGAGCTGCGGGCCCATCATACTGTGTATAGTGGAGCTGCGGGCCCATCATACTGTGTAGGGGAACTGTGGGCCCACAATGCTGCATGCAGGGGTACTGTGGAAACATCTTACTCTGTATAAAGGACCTGTGGGCCCACAATGCTGTGTATAAAGGAGCTGTATATTGGGGGACTCTGGACAATATTAAATGTTAAGTGTGCACTTAAGCATTATTGTTATAAGGGCACTCAGTTTTGTGGCTATCAAAGGGGCAGAATGTGAGCACTGTTTTCTAAAGCACTTGCACAGGGCATTAATACTTATTTCTAGGGGCCAATGTTACCATCTAGAGGGCACAAAGGAGGCATTTTTGTTATGGAAGGAGCACAGTGGTGGGCATTATTATGTGGGGCACTAAAGTGGAGCACTGTTATTGTGCCATAGTGCAATAATAGAAACACATACGGCAACAGCAGCTCGGTATTGGGGTATCAGCAGGATGGGGAGATTGTGCAGGTTGGGAATAGATAGGGATGGTCCTGGAAATGTGAGAAATAAAATGTGTCGTAATCTCTGCGGACGACTCCTGGCTGGAGAAGTTGTCATGTTGGTCTGGGCCAAATGGAAAAGATGTGAAAAATGAACGGTTTCATCAGAAAGACCGCAAGCTGTAAGTTACTATATATAAATGTACTGTAATCTCGTATATGTTCTGCACGAATGGTATCTACCACTATATGTCAACATTTGGCGGTAATATCAGAGTGCCTCCATAGTTGTAATCAGGGTTACTGGTTAGGTAGGGGCCCACTAAGATGTTTTGCCCCACCTTAGCTAAACCCCTAGCCACAAATCTGCTACTAAGTTGTTTTGTTCATGGTCTTTCCTGGTATTTAGCTTTGTTGTTAATTGATACAGTTATGTGTGGAAACGCAATTAAAACACATACGCATTTTTTACATGTGGATTTGCATCAGGGATGGGGAGAACTCTGCGTACCCACAAGAGAAATTGACATTTTGTGGATGTGAAACACTCACCGCAGGTCAGTTTATGCTGAGTTAAAAAACACAGTGGGCATCATATTTCTATAAATCCCCTCCATTTTGCTGGAACTGTAAGACTGTATGTGCTTTTTTGCCCTGTGAAAATATGCAGTATCAAAAAAAGTATTTTAGGTTTAAAAGTGTTCTCTATAATACACTTAATTTAACTAGAATTGTTAAATCAGGAAACAATTTTTCAATTAGTATAATTGTGTTTAGACATTGTTGATACATACTTACTATGTCGCCTTGTGTTTTTTTAGATTCTTTCTTATGAACGTCCTCCTAAAAATGTGAAGCAGTAGTGTACATGATCAACCCTAGGGGATTTGGAATCACTTGGTTTGGCAATTGGTGGGGTCCCAGTTTTCAGACTCCAATTCAGATACCAGTTATTACCTATCCACTTAATTGGTGAAAAATGGTGCTAACTCTTCATAACAGGAATCCCCTGTAAGTCCTGTAAGTTGCAGTCTCCATGACTGGAGTTATTTTTCATGCACATGTCATAATTGAATTGAGATCTTTTGAATTTAGAGGCTAATTCAACAACCTGAACAAGGTTTTTCTGAAACCTGCAAACCCCTTTTAAGGCTTGCGCATATGACCAATTTCCTGGTACAAGTGCTATCCATGGTTTTCACAGATAGCACTCATACCTATGATATCCAATAGGGCTGTGCAATTGTGCATTTTTTCCTTGGACCGAGTTGTTCACGAAAAAAATCAGAGACGTCCAATTTTGATCTGAGTGTGGAATCAAAATCGGCAATGTAAAAGTCTATGGGCCTGTGAAAAAAATCAGACCGTTTTCAGATTACATCCAAGTTTGATTTTCATTAACTGACAAATTGGAGAAGGTGAAGAAACTTTTTTCTTCTCTTGACATTCAAGAAAAACTGTTGGCACTCAGATCAAAGTCTGATCAGAATAATTGGACTGTTTTCCTTGGGTGTGTAGAAATCAGTCGCCTTAACCTATCCTAAGAAACAAACAAAAAAAGTAAAAGAAAGAAGTGTACAGCTGGCACACAGACATCCGACTATGGACCACAGTGAGGAAATGGTAAAAAAAAAAGTCAATTCGGTGACACACATCGTCTGGCAGATGCTGTAGTATATTGTATATACAGCAAGCCATATTTTGTCTTTTCAAGTGAGGTTTGGGCCACCTATGAAGGTACATTGCACACTTAGACTATGCTCTAAGTGTCTATGCAATTAATAAAGTCCTAGACACGCTCCATATCTTTCTAAAGCAGGGAATTTGGTAATGTGCTTCACCTATGCATCACAATGTCATCGCTCCTGAAATTCATCCTTCTACAGCCGTCTCTGACCACCATGATATCCAGAGTCTCAATCCACTTTTTACAGTCAATTAAATAGGAAGAAGTGCAATATAAAGCGGAATAGGGATGGGCAGACATGGAAAGTGACTTGATTTATGTGCATTATCCTAAGCCTTGGCTTGAATAGCCTGAATTCCCAGGTATGTCGACACGCAATGACTTGCGAAGTTCACTATGAAGCAGTGGGGCAACCGGCCGCCAAACAAGAAGAGCTCTCTAAAGACTCAGCCTTTCAGCAGCTGAAAAAGGCACATCAAAGCTTTATTTATTTAAAGGGGTTCTCTCTTCATCTTCAGATGAATGCTATTAAAACCAGGAAGAATAAAAGAGTTATTAGTGCATGCAGCTGACAAATTACCAAGGCTTTATCTCCATAGATAATGCACTCTCTCCAGCCGCGATTGTTCCATGTCAGTGCTCCATTTGCTTGTCTAATACAGTCAGGTGCTTACATAAATGCTCTCGGATTAAATTACATGTTCTTTTTTGTCAAATGCATTATTGTTATCAGTTACAAAGAATTTCTTATATATTTATATGTGCTCCATTATGTATGATGTCCTAACCAGGGTTTGGTTGAAAGGTTGTCCAGAAACCAGGGTGGTGCAAGCGCTATGTACATATGCATGGAATTGATTTTTGTCTTTAGCAAATACTAACTATTGTAATTCTTGGCCTTACTGCAGATCAGTAAGCCCAGAATGCTTTCATGTAATACAGAAGGCATTCATGGATATGGAGGACATTTGGATGGAATTAACCCCTTGTTAAATATCTGGCAATAAGCAAACTTTTAGGACAAATACAACAAAAGTTTCCAACTTTACTGGTGCTTGCAATAGTAGGAGATCTAACATAAATCTAAGTCTCTAGTGACGTTAAAGTCTCCATCCATAAAGGCAATCTGTCAGCAAGATCAATCGCCTCAAACTGTTTGCAAGTGCATCTAGATTGGTGAAAGAACAATGCATTGGTACCTTTATATCCTCTATCCTTTTGCCTGAATCTCAAAAAATTCACTATTTTTGTTTTATGCAAATGAGTTGTCCGGTCTTGGAGTACAAGTCTGCAGTTACTCTATGTGACTGCAGACTTGTGAATCCTCACTGTGTGCACAGTGCACACTGTGAGGATTCTACATAGCCAAGAGTGGTAACTGTTTGACCACAAATATATGATTTGCATACAAGTCATGTGCCTACTAGGAGTGTGAGGTCTCACTCAATACAAGTGAAATGAGTCAGGACGGCCCGGACATGTCTGGTCAGAATGTGACCGAAGGGTATGCAAATCACCTCACTTTGGGTGCTGGCACCAGAGAATCCTCACAGCGCGCAATTCATACAATGTGAGGATTCACAAATCTGTGGTCACATAGAGTGACTGCAGATTTGAATGCCAAGGCCAGACAACCCCCCTTAAGTACTTTATCATTCCCAGAACAGTTATAAAAACTCTGATGGCATTTCCATCCTTAGTGCCTCCTGGCCGTCCTCCCACATACTTGTCTCGCCAGCTTTGTGGGCCCGGTGTTAAGGACCGGCGGAACGCACCAAGTATAGATAATATGAAACTAGGTGCGTTCGCAGTCCGAGGTCCACCGTGCAGGTAAAAGACCCTGCTGCTAGTAAGACGGACTATATGGCGGTACTAAGTATACACACATGGGTTAACTTCACCCTGCATGAAGGAAGCGATCCTGTTGCGTCACAGGACCGCAGTACCGCACATAGAGCGCGAGCAAGAAGTCAGCGAACTCAACCCCTACACAGGATTGAAGTCCGATTAGACACTTGCTGGCACAACACCGCAACTGGATGTGTAAGGAAACTTATAAAATAGAATCTATAGGCACGAGACGGACGCCACTAACCACCCAGGCTTGGGTAAGGAAAGCGCAGAGGAAGCGCACGGTGCCGTACTGGCGGGCACAGCAACAGGACGCTGTGATGTGTGTTACATGCAGATGGCTAGTCGGGCGCTAGATAGCTACCATCATCCACGAGCAGTAAACAACTCTAGGGAGGGATACTTAGGAGCTTTCATCCATCGACATACATCCATCTACACACACACATAATATCAAGACAATACTAGCGCATGGCCGTGCGGTCATGCACAGTTTATATAGCTGCAGCACAGGAAACAGCTACAGAAGTTATGCCCTTTCAGGACCTGCCAAAAGGACCAATGGGATGTGCTGCAGTACCTGAGTATGTGACCCTCGATCTCCAACGGGAGATCTTGCCCTGGGCATGCTCAGTGTGTGCAAATAAGGACTTAGTCCCAGAGAAGCCCGCTCGCCGCAGATCAGTGCAGGGTACAACAGGAGAGCCAGAAAAGGCAGCAGTAACCCTTTGCACAGAATCAGTCCCAGCAAGACGCTGGGAGTGACGCCTCTGCTGAGCAGAGCCCACTGCGGCCGAAGCAGAATGGGAGACCGCAGCAGACACGGATCGAGATTCCCCCTGTACAGCAGAGGAAACTCGACTCCTAACATTACCCCCCTTCCTAGGGCCCCCCTCCTTGAGCCTTGCTACGTTCGAAGGCAGCAATAAGCTGCGGAGCCCGAATGTGCTCAGCAGGCTCCCAGGACCTTTCCTCAGGACCGTAACCCTTCCAGTCCACCCAAAAAAATTTTTTGCCACGTACCACCTTGCACCCCAAGATAGCGTTCACCTCGAAATCGTCCGTAGACAAACCCGATGTCTCGGCAGATGACTCAGAAATCCGGGACATGTATACGGGCTTAAGGAGGGACACATGAAAGGTGTCGGTGATACCAAGGCATGGAGGAAGGGCCAGACGATAGACCACAAGATTAACCTGTTCGAGGACCTTGAAGGGGCCCAAGTAGTGAGGAGCAAACTTAGTGGACTCAACTCGCAGCCTGATGTTACGGGCGGAGAGCCACACCAAGTCGCCAGGAGCAAAGGTCGAAGCGGGGCGCCGATGAGCATCGGCGGAGGACCTCATTCTCTCCTTAGAGGCCCGAATGGCATCCTGAGTGCGGTCCCAAATATCCCGTGCCTCCACAGCCCAGTCTGCCACCCTGGAGTCTGCGGAAGACACGGGCATAGGCACAGGTACCCGTGGATGCTGACCATAGTTGAGAAGGAATGGGGTTTGTCCAGTGGAGTCGGCTACAGCGTTGTTCAATGCAAACTCTGCCCATGATAGCAAGGATGCCCAGTCATCCTGCCTGGCTGAAACAAAATGTCGCAGGTATGTGACCAAGGTCTGGTTGGCCCTCTCCACCAACCCATTCGTCTCGGGATGATAAGCGGAAGAGAGATTCAACTCGATACTGAGAAGATGACAAAGCTCTCTCCAGAACCGAGACGCAAACTGGGGACCCCGGTCACTGACAATTTTGTCAGGCATACCATGTAGGCGGAAGATGTGTTTAATGAACAACGCTGCCAAGGCCCGTGCAGAAGGTAACCGTGGTAGCGGCACCAAATGCACCATTTTTGAGAAATGATCGGTGATGACCCAAATGATGGTACAGCCGCGAAACTTGGGTAAACCCACGACAAAGTCCATCCCGACCATCTCCCAGGGTCTATCTGCCACCGGCAAGGGATAGAGCAACCCAGCTGGCCTTTGACGCGGAGATTTATTTTTGGCGCAGGAGACACACGCCAGAATATAATCCCTGACATCCCGGACCATATGCGGCCACCAGTACGTCCTCGCCAGTAGCTCAGATGTCCTTTTTGTCCCAAAGTGTCCACCCACCCTGGACGAATGAGCCAAGAGAGAACCTCCAGTCGCAAATTAATGGGCACAAAAGTCTTGCCCGGAGGCACAGACTCTAGCGAAACTGGCGCGACGGTTCTCAGGCTCTCAGAAGGGACAATAAGCCGAGGCTCCTCTTCCTCCTCCTCAGTTGACATAAGGGAGCGAGAGAGAGCGTCGGCACGAATATTCTTCTCCCCGGCGAGATAATGCAGAGTAAAATGGAACCGGGAGAAAAATAAGGACCATCTGGCCTGACGAGAATTCAGCCGCTGGGCTGTGTGTAAATACACCAAATTTTTGTGGTCCGTGAAAACCTGGAAGGGAAACCGTGCACCTTCCAGAAGATGTCTCCACTCTGAAAAGGCCAACTTCATTGCTAGCAACTCCCTATCCCCGATGGAGTAATTTCTCTCCGCTGATGTGAAGGTCTTAGAGAAGAAGAAGCATGGATGCTTCCGACCTTGAGCGTCCTTTTGATAGAGGATTGCTCCAGCACCAACAGATGAGGCATCCACCTCCATTAGGAATGGCTTATCCACATCGGGGCGATGTAAGATGGGAGTGCTAGCAAAATGAGACTTAACAGAAGTGAAGGCCTTGGAGACCTCTTCCGACCACAATTTGGGATTCGCTCCCTTCTTGATGAGGGCCACCAAGGGAGCTACCAGAGTTGAGAAGTGGGGAATGAACTGGCGGTAATAATTAATGAACCCCATAAAGCGCTGCACCGCCTTAAGAGAATGGGGCTCTTGCCAGTCCATCACAGCCTGTAGTTTGGTAGGATCCATAGCCAATCCCTGGGCGGAGATGATATAGCCCAGGAACGGTAAAGACTCCTGCTCAAACATACACTTCTCCAACTTTGCATAGAGAGAGTTTGCCCGTAAGAGGTCGAAGACTCTGCCAACATCTCTCCGGTGGGAGTCAATATCTGGAGAAAAGATGAGAATATCATCCAGATAGACTACAACCGAGGTGGAAAGCATATCCCGGAAGATGTCGTTGACAAAGTCTTGGAAAACGGCTGGGGCATTACAGAGCCCGAAGGGCATCACCAGATACTCATAATGCCCATCTCTGGTGTTAAACGCCGTTTTCCATTCGTCCCCCTCACGGATGCGAATCAGGTTGTAAGCACCCCGCAGATCTAATTTAGTAAACACTCTAGCTCCCCGAAGCCTATCAAAGAGCTTGGATATCAAGGGCAAAGGATACTTGTTCTTAACGGTGATAGCGTTAAGACCCCTGTAGTCTATGCATGGACGTAGTTCCCCATTCTTCTTCTGCATGAAGAAGAACCCTGCCCCAGCAGGTTACACTGACTTCCTGATGAACCCTCTTGCCAGATTCTCTTGAATGTACTGAGACATGGCCTCCGTCTCCGGGAGAGATAATGGATAAACTCGACCCCGGGGAGGCTCTGCACCAGGCAAGAGATCGATAGGACAGTCATAAGGGCGATGGGGCGGAAGGGTCTCCGCCGCCTTTTTGGAGAACATGGCTGCATAAGACCAGTATTGCTTGGGGAGAGAGGAAAGATCTGCGGGTACCTCAGTAGTAGCAACCTGAACACACTCTCGGTAACACCTACCCCCACGTGATTCACCCCATCCCAGAATTCTGCCTGAGGACCACTCGATGTGAGGAGAGTGGAACCGTAACCAAGGTATCCCCAACAGGACCTCATCAATCCCCTCGGGAATGATGAGCAGAGATATAATCTCCTGATGGGATGGTGACATGGACAGAGTAAGAGGGATGGTCTGATGTGTTATCTGTGCGGGGAGTGTCGACCCATTCACCACTCGTACCATTACTGGTTGAGATAGCATAACCAGGGGTATTGCGTGACGCTGGGCGAAGGCAGAAGACATGAAATTGCCTTCCGCCCCAGAATCCACGCAGAGCTCTACCGAGTGGGAGGATGAGCCAAAAGTTATTGTCCCCTTAAAGGACAATTTGGAGGCAAACGTCGCCGTGTCTAGTGCACCTCCACCTACTACCACTAGACGCTGACGTTTCCTCGACCGCTGGTGACATCTGGTGGCAAGATGTCCTGACTGTTGGCAAACATGGCAAACCTGGAGTGCACGAGCGGTCCGGGACTTAGATCCCGCTCGAGACACTACCTTAGGTTCATGGGACTCAGGAGCCTGGACTGGAGATTCCAAAGGTTTGGCGAAGGTGGGAGCCAGCCGAAACCTCTTCCTACACTGGGCTCGCTCTAACCTCCGCTCGTGAAAACGGAGGTCAATACGAGTAGACACTGTTATTAATTGTTCCACTGTGGCGGGAATCTCCCTAGTGGCCAGGGCGTCCTTAACGTGGTCAGCCAGCCCCCTCCAAAATATAGGAATAAGAGGTTTATCCGACCACTCCAGCTCAGATGCTAGAGTGCGGAAGCGGACGGCAAAATGGCTGACCAAGGACGAGCCCTGAGTCAATGCCAACAGTTGGAGCGCCGTATCATGGGTGACACGAGGTCCTAAAAAGACCTGTTTCAGAGTGCTCAGGAATAACGGAGCACTCTGCACCACATGATCGCCACGCTCCCACAGCGGCGTAACCCACTGCAACGCCCTGTCCGACAGTAAAGATACGATAAAGCCCACCTTAGCCCGCTCTGTAGGGAAACGAGAGGCCAGAAGCTCGAGATGTATTGAGCACTGACTCACGAAACCCCTACAGGACTTACTGTCACCAGAAAATTTCTCTGGTAGCGGGAGGCGAGATAGCGTCGGTACAGGGGCGACAGTGGACAAGGTAGCTGCAGCCACACTTGCAGCCTGAACAGCGACAGCAGTAACATTCACAGCTGAGGTTGAACGCTCAAGAGCCGCCAACCTTCCCTCCAGCTGCTGGATGTACCGCTGTAAACGCTGATTGTCCGTCATTACTAGCCAGACCTTGGCGCTAGTATTATGTTAAGGACCGACTGAACGCACAAAGTATAGATAATATGAAACTAGGTGCGTTCGCAGTCTGAGGTCCACCGTGCAGGTAAAAGACCCTGCTGCTAGTAAGACGGAGTATATGGCGGTACTAAGTATACACACATGGGTTAACTTCACCCTGCGTGAAGGAAGCGATCCTGTTGCATCACAGGACCGCAGTACCGCACATAGAGCGTGAGCAAGAAGTCAGCGAACTCAACCCCTACACAGGATTGAAGTCCGATTAGACACTTGCTGGCACAACACCGCAACTGGGTGTGTAAGGAAACTTATAAAATAGAATCTATAGGCACGAGAGTGCGTGCGGTGCTGCACTGACGGACGCCACTAACCACACAGGCTTGGGTAAGGAAAGCGCAGAGGAAGCGCACGGCGCCGTACTGGCGGGCACAGCAACAGGACGCTGTGATGTGTGTTACATGCAGATGGCTAGTCGGGTGCTAGATAGCTACCATCATCCGCGAGCAGTCAACAACTCTAGGGAGGGATACTTAGGAGCTTTCATCCATCGACATACATCCATCTACACACACACATAATATCAAGACAATACTAGCGCATGGCCGTGCGGTCATGCGCAGTTTATATAGCTGCAGCACAGGAAACAGCTACAGAAGTTTTGCCCTTTCAGGACCTGCCAAAAGGACCAATGGGATGTGCTGCAGTACCTGAGCATGTGACCCTCGATCTCCAACGGGAGATCTTGACCTGGGCATGCTCAGTGTGTGCAAATAAGGACTTAGTCCCAGAGAAGCCCGCTCGCCGCAGATCAGTGCAGGGTACAACAGGAGAGCCAGAAAAGGCAGCAGTAACCCTTTGCACAGAATCAGTCCCAGCAAGACGCTAGGAGCGACGCCTCTGCTGAGCAGAGCCCACTGCGGCCGAAGCAGAATGGGAGACCGCAGCAGACACGGATCGAGATTCCCCCTGTGCAGCAGAGGAAACTCGACTCCTAACACCCGGTTGTCTTACTCCTGAGGGTTGTCCCTCTGCCCCAGGGATTGCTTGTTTAAATTACAGAATCTTGTGATGTGCCCCGCCTTGTTGCAGTGGCGACAGATGGATCGTCTATCCTGGTGAAAGCGATCGTTGTCTCTCCCTCTGGTCGGTGGGATTCTCCTCTGCCATTGCCACGGGATGTCATATGGACTGGAGGCCAGCTGGATCTTCTCCTTTGGGGATACTTGCATGGACTGCATGGTTTTGGTTAGTCCAGCCACGCTTTTAGTCAGCTCCTGGACCTGGAGACGTAGGCCTGCAGAGGAGTCATTATCTTGGGTCTGCCCATTGGCCTTCACTGGTGCCAGGGAAAAGACGCCGCCTCCTGGTGGTATGTGATGGCTGGGCGCTGGAGGGGTGCAGTGCCACTTGGGGTTGGTCCTTGCAGCACCTGGATGGCCCGGTCTTTAAAGCGTGCAAAGTCCATGTCAGGGTTTTGCAGGGCCATATTGTGCACCTGTGTCCGGTGAGCGGTAGACAGGAACCCCTCAGTAAACTGCTAGGTTAGCAATCTGTCTTCGTCTCACACACTGTCGGGGTCTACCTGTTCAATGGCCTGCAGCACCTCTTGCAGGTTTAGGGCATAGTCCCATACACTGTCCTGTGCCCTTTGCTTGCACCTGTAGAATTTCATTTTAATCTCCGTTGCTGTGTGAGTGTCAAAAGTATCCTTCAGCCGGGCCATGATTTGCATAACATTTCTTTTGTTGGTGTCCAGCCAGGACTTCTCCTCCCTCTGGGCCACACCGGTTAGCTGGCCAATAAGGATGCTGACTTTTTGATTTTCTGACAGAAAAAGTCGCTCAGGGTGTGCGACTCCCATGAGTACTGAGGTAGCCAGGCCACCACTGGGATATATGGCATGGATAAAGGCATCACCCGCCACAGGATCCTCTCCTAGATTGGGCATTCTCCTTCCCTCCTAGTTAACCTCAGCTGGACTCTGGGTATCGTTATCATAATAATGGATGGATTGAGCTCCCAGTGGTTTCCAAGTTGGGGCCTCCTGTTTTCTGCACGCCATGTGGTGCAGTAATCACGGCTATCATACAGTTCAATAAAGTCTATGGCACACAGTGTTAGGAGTCGAGTTTCCTCTGCTGCACAGGGGGAATCTTGATCCGTCTCCGCTGCGGTCTCCCATTCTCCTCCAGCCACAGTGGAGTCTGCTCAGCAGGGACGTCGATCCCAGCGTCTCGCTCAGTCTGACTCTGTGCGAAGAGTTACTGCTGCTTTTCCTGCTTCTGCCATTGAAGCCAGTGCTGGGCAGCGGCGAGTGGACGTTTCTGGATCTAAGTCCTTATTTGCACACACTGAGCATGCCCAGGGCAAGATCTCCTGTTGGAGATCGAGGGTCACATGCTCAGGTACTGCAGCACATCCCATTGGTCCTTTTGGCAGGTCCTGAAAGGGCAAAACTTCTGTAGCTGTTTCCTGTGCTGCAGCTATATAAAATGCGCATGACCGCACGGCCATGCGCTAGTATTGTCTTGTAAATATGTGTGTGTGTTGTGAGTGACAGTCGCTTTTTAAATAACCCTCCCTATTGAATGTCTGTTCGCGGAAGGTGTATGTTTGCTATCTAGCGCCCGACTTATCCAACAGCACGTAACACACATTACAGCTACCAGTTGCTGTATCCGCCTGTACGGCGCCGTGCACTTGCTCTGCGCTTTCCTGACCCAAGCCTGGGTGCTTAGTGGCGTTCGTCTGTGCGGCACCGCACGCACTCTTGTGCTTAAATATTATTATTTAGTTTCCTTACACACCCAGTTGCGGTGTTGTGCCAGCAAGTGTCTAATCGGACTTCAATCCTAGCTGGGCTTGAGTTCGCTGACTCCTTGCTCGCGCTCTATGTGCGGTACCGCGGTCCTGTGACGCAACAGGATCGCTTCCTTCACGCAGGGTGTAGTTAACCCGTGCGTGTATACTTGTAGTACCGATATATAGTCCGTCTTACTAGCAGCAGGGTTTTTCCTGCACGGTGGACCTCGGACTGCGAACGCACCTAGTTCCATTTCATCTTGTACTTGGTGCGTTCCGCCAGTCCTTAACATAATACTAGCGCCAAGGTCTGGCTAGTAAATGATGGACGATCAGCGTTCACAGCGGTACATCCAGCAGCTGGAGGGAAGGTTGGCGGCTCTTGAGCGTTCAACCTCAGCTGTGGATGTCACTGCTGTCGCTGTTCAGGCTGCTAGTGTTGCTGCAGCCACCTTGTCCACTGCCGCTCCTGTCCCGACTCTAACTCGCCTCCCGCTTCCAGAGAAATTCTCTGGTGACAGTAAGTCTTGTAGGGGTTTCGTGAGTCAGTGCTCTATCCATCTCGAGCTTCTGGCCTCTCGTTTCCCTACAGAGCGGGCTAAGGTGGGATTTATAGTGTCTCTTCTTTCGGACAGGGCGTTGCAGTGGGCTACGCCACTATGGGAGCGTAGCGATCATGTGGTGCAGAGTGCTCCGTTGTTTCTGAGCACTCTGAAACAGGTCTTTCTAGGACCTCGTGTCACCCATGATATGGTGCTCCAATTGTTGGCATTGACTCAGGGCTCGTCCTTGGTCAGTCATTTTGCCGTCCACTTCCGCACCTTGGCATCTGAGCTGGAGTGGTCGGATAAAGCCCTCATTCCAATATTTTGGAGGGGGCTGGTTGACCACGTTAAGGATGCCCTGGCCACTAGGGAGATTCCCGCCACACTGGAGGAATTAATAACTCTATCCACTCGTATTGACCTCCGTTTCCACGAGCGGAGGTTAGAGCGAGCCCAGTGTAGGCAGAGGTTTCGGCTGGCTCCCACCTTCGCCAAACCTTTGGAATCTCCAGACCAGGCTCCTGAGCCCCATGAGCCTGTGGTAGAGTCACGAGCGGGATCTAAGTCCCGGACCGCTCGTGCACTCCAGATTTGTCATCTTTGCCAACAGTCTGGACATCTTGCCTCCAAATGTCTCCAGCGGTCGAGGAAACGTCAGTGTCTAGTGGTAGTTGGTGGAGGTGCACTAGACACGGCGATGTTTGCCTCCAAATTGTCCTTTAAGGGGACAATAACATTGGGCTCATCCTCTCACTCGGTAGAACTCTGCGTGGATTCTGGGGCGGAGGGCAATTTTATGTCTTCAGTCTTCGCCCAGCGTCACGCAATTCCTCTGGTCATGCTATCTCAACCAGTAACGGTACGAGTGGTGAATGGGTCGACACTGCCCGCACAGATTACACATCAAACTATCCCATTTACTCTGTCCATGTCACCATCTTATCAGGAGATTATATCTCTACTCGTCATTCCTGAGGGAATTGATGAGGTTCTCTTGGGGATACCTTGGTTACGGTACCACTCTCCTCACATCGAGTGGTCCTCAGGCAGAATTCTGGGATGGGGTGAATCTTGTGGGAACAGGTGTCATCGAGAGTGCGTTCAGGTTGCTACTACAGAGGTACCCGCAGATCTTTCCTCTCTCCCCAAGCAATATTGGTCTTATGCAGACGTGTTCTCCAAAAAGGCAGCGGAGACCCTTCCGCCCCATCGCCCCTATGACTGTCCTATTGATCTCTTGCCTGGTGCTGAGCCTCCCCGGGGTCGAGTCTATCCATTATCTCTCCCGGAAACGGTACGAGTGGTGAATGGGTCGACACTGCCCGCACAGATTACACATCAAACTATCCCTTTTACTCTGTCCATGTCACCATCTCATCAGGAGATTATATCTCTACTCGTCATTCCTGAGGGAATTGATGAGGTTCTCTTGGGGATACCTTGGTTACGGTACCACTCTCCTCACATCGAGTGGTCCTCAGGCAGAATTCTGGGATGGGGTGAATCTTGTGGGAACAGGTGTCATCGAGAGTGCGTTCAGGTTGCTACTACAGAGGTACCCGCAGATCTTTCCTCTCTCCCCAAGCAATATTGGTCTTATGCAGACGTGTTCTCCAAAAAGGCAGCGGAGACCCTTCCGCCCCATCGCCCCTATGACTGTCCTATTGATCTCTTGCCTGGTGCTGAGCCTCCCCGGGGTCGAGTCTATCCATTATCTCTCCCGGAAACGGAGGCAATGTCTCAGTACATTCAAGAGAATCTGGCAAGAGGGTTCATCAGGAAGTCAGTGTCACCTGCTGGGGCAGGGTTCTTTTTCGTGCAGAAGAAGAATGGAGAACTACGTCCATGCATAGACTACAGGGGTCTTAATGCTATCACAGTTAAGAACAAATACCCTTTGCCTTTGATATCTGAGCTTTTCGATAGGCTTCAGGGAGCTAGAGTGTTTACTAAACTAGATCTGCGGGGTGCTTATAACCTGATTCGCATCCGTGAGGGGGACGAGTGGAAAACGGCATTTAACACCAGAGATGGGCTCTGTAATGCACCTGCCGTTTTCCAAGACTTTGTCAACGACATCTTCCGGGATATGCTTTCCACCTCGGTTGTAGTCTATCTGGATGATATTCTCATCTTTTCTCCAGATATTGACTCCCACCGGAGAGATGTTGGCAAAGTCTTCGACCTCCTACGGGCAAACTCTCTTTATGCGAAGTTGGAGAAGTGTGTGTTTGAGCAGGAGTCCTTACCTTTCCTGGGCTATATCATCTCCGCCCAGGGATTGGCTATGGATCCTGCCAAACTACAGGCTGTGATGGACTGGCAAGAGCCCCATTCTCTTAAAGCGGTGCAGCGCTTTATGGGGTTCATAAACTATTACCGCCAGTTCATTCCCCCCTTCTCAACTCTGGTAGCTCCCTTGGTAGCCCTCACCAAGAAGGGAGCAAATCCCAAAGTGTGGTCTGAAGAGGTCTCCAGGGCCTTTTCTTCTACTAAGTCTCATTTTGCTAGCGCTCCCATCCTACATCGTCCCGATGTCGATAAGCCGTTTATAATGGAGGTGGATGCCTCTTCCGTTGGTGCTGGTCCTCTTCCAAAAGGATGCTCAGGGTCGGAAGCATCCATGCTTCTTCTTCTCCAAGACCTTCACACCAGCGGAGAGGAATTATTCCATCGGGGACAGGGAGTTGCTAGCGATGAAATTGGCTTTCTCAGAGTGGAGACATCTCTTGGAGGGGGCTCGTTTTCCCTTTCAAGTTTTTACAGACCACAAAAATTTGCTATATTTGCAAACAGCCCAGCGGCTAAATTCTCACCAGGCCAGATGGTCCTTATTCTTCTCCCGATTCCACTTCACCCTCCATTATCTCGCTGGGGAGAAGAACATTCGAGCTGATGCTCTTTCTCGCTCTGTTGTGTCATCTGAGGAGGAGGAAGGAGAGCCTCGGCTTATTGTTCCTTCTGAGAGCTTGAGAACCGTGGCTCCGGTGTCGCTCGAGTCTGTACCTCCGGGCAAGACTTTTGTGCCCATAAATTTGCGACCGGAGGTTCTCTCTTGGGCTCATTCCTCCAGGGTGGGTGGACACTTTGGGACAAAAAGGACATCTGAGCTGCTGGCGAGGACGTACTGGTGGCCGCATATGCTCCGAGATGTCAGAGATTACGTTCTGGCGTGTGTCTCATGCGCCAAAAATAAGTCTCCTCGACAACGGCCGTCTGGGTTACTCTATCCCTTGCCGGTCGCAGACAGGCCCTGGGAGATGGTCGGGATGGACTTTGTGGTGGGTTTGCCCAAGTCTCGCGGCTGTACCGTCATTTGGGTTGTTGCCGATCATTTCTCGAAAATGGTGCATTTGGTGCCGCTCCCACGGTTACCTTCTGCACGGGCCTTGGCAGCGTTGTTCATAAGACACGGCATGCCAGACAAAATTGTCAGTGACCGGGGTCCCCAGTTTGCGTCTCGGTTTTGGAGAGAGCTTTGTCGTCTTCTCAGCATTGAGTTAAATCTCTCTTCCGCATATCATCCCGAGACGAATGGGTTGGTGGAGAGGGCCAATCAGACTCTGGTCACATATCTGCGACATTTTGTTTCTGCCAGGCAGGATGACTGGGCATCTTTATTACCATGGGCAGAGTTCGCCCTTAATAACGCTGTAGCTGACTCCACCGGTCAGACTCCTTTCCTCCTTAATTACGGCCAGCATCCGTGGGTTCCTGTGCCTATGCCCGTGTCCTCTGCTGACTCCAGGGTGGCAGACTGGGCAGTGGAGGCACGGGACATATGGGACCGCACTCAGGATGCCATTCGGGCCTCGAAGGAGAGAATGAGGTCCTCCGCCGATGCACATCGGCGCCCTGCCCCGACCTTTGCTCCTGGCGATTTAGTGTGGCTCTCCGCCCGTAACATCAGGCTGCGTGTAGAGTCCACTAAGTTTGCACCTCGCTACTTGGGTCCCTTCAAGGTCCTCGAACAGGTTAATCCTGTGGTCTATCGTTTGGCCCTTCCGCCACGCCTGTGTATCCCCGACACCTTTCATGTGTCCCTCTTGAAACCCGTGTATATGTCCCGGTTCTCCGAGTCATCTGCTGGGACATCGGGTTCGTCTACGGACGATTATGAGGTGAACGCTATTTTGGGGTGCAAGGTGGTACGTGGCAAAAAATTTTATTTGGTAGACTGGAAGGGTTATCGCCCCGACGACAGGTGCTGGGAGCCTGTTGAGCACATTCGGGCCCCGCAGCTCATTGCTGCCTTCGAACGTAGCGAGGCCCAAGGAGGGGGGCCCATGTTAGGAGTCGAGTTTCCTCTGCTGCACAGGGGGAATCTCAATCCGTCTCCGCTGTGGTCTCCCATTCTCCTCCAGCCGCAGTGGAGTCTGCTCAGCAGGGACGTCGATCCCAGCGTCTCGCTCAGTCTGACTCTGTGCGAAGAGTTACTGCTGCTTTTCCTGCTTCTGCCATTGAAGCCAGTGCTGGGCAGCGGCGAATGGACGTTTCTGGATCTAAATCCTTATTTGCACACACTGAGCATGCCCAGGGCAAGATCTCCTGTTGGAGATCGAGGGTCACATGCTCAGGTACTGCAGCACATCCCATTGGTCCTTTTGGCAGGTCCTGAAAGGGCAAAACTTCTGTAGCTGTTTCCTGTGCTGCAGCTATATAAACTGCGCATGACCGCACGGCCATGCGCTAGTATTGTCTTGTAAATATGTGTGTGTGTTGTGAGTGAAAGTCTCTCTTTAAATAACCCTCCCTATTGAATGTCTGTTCGCGGAAGGTGTATGTTTGCTATCTAGCGCCCGACTTATCCAACAGCACGTAACACACATTACAGCTACCAGTTGCTGTGTCCGCCTGTACGGCACCGTGCGCTTGCTCTGCGCTTTCCTGACCCAAGCCTGGGTGGTTAGTGGCGTTCGTCTGTGCGGCACCGCACGCACTCTTGTGCCTTAATATTATTATTTAGTTTCCTTACACACCCAGTTGCGGTGTTGTGCCAGCAAGTGTCTAATCGGACTTCAATCCTAGCTGGGCTTGAGTTCGCTGACTCCTTGCTCGCGCTCTATGTGCGGTACCGCGGTCATGTGACGCAACAGGATCGCTTCCTTCACGCAGGGTGTAGTTAACCCGTGCGTGTATACTTGTAGTACCGCCATATAGTCCGTCTTACTAGCAGCAGGGTTTTTCCTGCACGGTGGACCTCGGACTGCGAACGCACCTAGTTCCATTTCATCTTGTACTTGGTGCGTTCCGCCAGTCCTTAACACACAGTACCCGGTAATACTGGACTACACCATCCTGTTCATGATGCCAAAAATGACACGCCCACCAGGGCCGTGGGGTACTTGGAACCGGGTCAGACAGTTCTTTGGGGAAGTCACGGGGCCGTGACACAACTCCTTGGCCCTGGCTGTGCTGTAAAATGGGGAATATGTATATAGGATTTAACGTGACGTCACCTGTGGTGTTCGGCAACGGTTGGCCGACGCTGCTAAAGGAGACTGCTGGGGCTGATGATGACGCAGCTGGGATCATTCTACTCCCCACAAGTGGAGTGGGCCCAGGGCTACCGGTCCCATTTATTTCAATCTTTGTGTACCTTGTGGTGCAGGACTCAGGGCTCAAGAGATCACTGAATGACACAAGGGCTGTAGTTTTCTTTTCCTTTACTTGATGGTTGATAGTACAGACTGGGGTACTGGTACCAGATCATAATGGAGAGTCGGGCAGCCTGGAAGCAATTTTTGGATACACCTGGCCAGGTAGGTACGGAGGCCTTCCTTCTGCGCTGTCCTCTCTTTTTCCTTGCTGCCTAACAGCTCACCCTCCTGCTCCTAACTGTCTCTCTGTTTTTAAAAACTCACCGTTGCCCGCATGGCAGGCAGCTTGAGCCTATCACAGGTGATAAGATAAGTACATCTTTCTTTTAGGTCTGCTACATTTATGACCATGATATCGATCCTTATGGATCTTTTTGCCTATATATATTTTTAAGGAGATATTTGGTTGTCTGAACAATCTGTTTAATCCTCTTTTTTGTGCCAGGTTTAAGCTGTAGTACATCTGTACAAAAGGGATATATTTTTGAGACTTGTATAGTTTGTCAGTACAGATCCCATCATTATATGGGCCTAGAACGATACTACATTTGTCAACTAAAAAGACATTATTCAAAAATACTGTGAGCATATATGTTTATAATTAAGGTCTAGTGCGGTTATTCACTAAGGGGATGATTATAAATTTACTACATCCCATTATTATGTAGATCTGGAATCATGCTATATCCGTACGGAGGGGTTCTTTTGCTTTTGAACAGTTTGGTATTACAGACTCGACTACCATATGAGTCATGAACTATTCTACATTTGTTCATTATTGGTGCTATTTTATAAAAATACACCACTAAATAGCAAGAAAAAAGATGAAATATTTCCCCTTGAGGAATAAGAATGACTCATTATGGCCATTCAATAGATATAGGCCACCTAATTGCACTGTAGCAATTTATTGGTGTTGGTGATGGTTTTACCTGATAGCAAGTAATAGGTAACTGACTGAACAGAGAACTAGTCTGAACTGGTGCATAACCAAAAACAACTAATAGATAGATGGCTGCATTCAATTGTACTAAAGCAAGGGAATGTGTAATACATGAAATGCGAATAGCATAATGGCTTGTGATATCTATGAAAAAACACATGAGATGCTTAGCACAAAATCTGGACAAAAATGTGAGCCCATCCACCAACATAAAGGTAATTTCATGGATCGGATGGGTCCCTGACCTTACTGCCTAGTGTGAACACTTACCTCTGGCTAATATCATGATAAAGCCTGCATTTATAGGATGGTCGGAACAAAATGTGTTTTCATGTAAGTAAAATCACAGCATGGTGAAGGGCGGGGTGTTCAAGTCAGAAAAATAGTACAAAGCAAGTAATGGTAAACTGACTGAACAGAGAACGAGTTGGATTTACCTGATAGTCCATTTAAGGTCATAAGAGAGCACTGACATTGAGCAGGAACGCCGTGTCAAACTTAGGGTGCTAACCTCTGTGGCAAGGTAGGGGAACAAAGGAGAGTACACATCCCCACCCCTTCTAGAGAATCTTTACTATTCTGTCATAAGATTGTTATGTTAAATGCCTTTGTGATTCTGCTATATGGGCATTTTAAACCCATAGAAATAAAAGTGATATTTTAGGAGTTTTTGTTTTTGGTTATAATATCTACAGTGGGTACGGAAAGTATTCAGACCCCTTTACATTTTTCACTCTTTGTTTCATTGCAGCCATTTGGTAAATTCAAAAAAGATAATTTTTTTCACATTAGTGTACGCTCTACACCCCATCTTGACTGAAAAAAATACAGAAATGTAGACATTTTTGCAAATTTAATGACAAAGAAAAACTGAAATATCACATGGTCATAAGTATTCAGGCCCTTTGCTCAGACACTCATATTTACAGTGCCTTGCGAAAGTATTCGGCCACCTGAAACTTTTCAACCTTTTCCCACATATTCAAACATAAAGATACCAAATGTAAATTTTGGGTGAAGAATCAACAAGTGGAACACACTTGTGAAGTTGAGGGAAGTTTATTGCTTATTTTTCATTTTTGTGGAAATTCAAAAACTGAAAAGTGGGCTGTGCAATGGCATCCTGACCATTTTCCTTGTGATCCTCCTTGAGATGGTTCTACTCCTTCATTGGAGTTCTGCTTTGTTTAATTTAACTGATAGGACTTGATTTGGAAAGGCACACACCTGTCTATATAAAACCTCACAGCTCACAGTGCATGTCAGACCAAATGAGAATCATGAGGTCAAAGGTACTGGCCAAGGAGCTCAGAGACAGAATTGTGGCGAGGCACAGATCTGGCCAAGGTTACAAAAGAATTTCTGCAGTACTCAAAGTTCCTAAGAGCACAGTGGCCTCCATAATCCTTAAATGGAAGAAGTTTTAGACCACCAGAAGTCTTCCTAGACCTGGCTGTCCAGCCAAACTGAGCAATCATGGGAGAAGAGCCTTGGTGAGAGAGGTAAAGAAGAACCCAAACATCACTGTGGCTGAGCTTCTGAGATGCAGTAGGCAGAGTGGCCCGACGGAAACCTCTCCTCAATGCAAGACATATGAAAGCCTGCATAGAGTTTGCTAAAAAAAAAGAACACATGAAGGACTCCCAGACTATGAGAAATAAGATTCTCTGGTCTGATGAGACAAAGATAGACATTTTTGGTGATAATTCTAAGCGGTATGTGTGGAGAAAACCAGGCACTACTCATCACCTGCCCAATACAATCCGAACAGTGAAACATGGTGGCTGCAGCATCATGCTATGAGTGTCTTTCAGCTGCAGGGACAGGATGACTGGTTGCTAGGGTTGAGCGAAACGGGTCGAACATTTTCAAAAGTCGCCGACTTTTGGCTAAGTCGGGGTTTCATGAAACCCGATCCGACCCCTGTGCGGGGTCGGCCATGCGGTACGCGACTTTCGCGCCAAAGTCGCGTTTCAATGACGCGAAAAGCGCCATTTCTCAGCCAATGAAGGTAAACGCAGAGTGTGGGCAGCGTGATGACATAGGTCCTGGTCCCCACCATCTTAGAGAAGGGCATTGCAGTGATTGGCTTGCTGTCTGCGACGTCACAGGGGCTATAAAGAGGCGTTCCCGCCGACCGCCATCTTACTGCTGCTGATCTGAGCTTAGGGAGAGGTTGCTGCCGCTTTGTCAGAAGCAGGGATAGCGTTAGGCAGGGTCCATTAACCACAAAACCGCTTGTGCTGCAGCGATTTGCACTGTCCAACACCACCCTCGGTGTGCAGGGACAGTGGAAGTTTTTTTTTTTTTTTTTTCCCCTCAGCGCTGTAGCTCATTGGGCTGCCCTAGAAGGCTCCCTGATAGCTGCATTGCTGTGTGTACGCCGCTGTGCAAACCAACTGCTTTTTTCAAAGCACAAATCCTCTTGTTCCTTCCTTTCTGCACAGCTATCTTTTTTGTTTGTCCACACTTTTTATTTCATTTGTGCATCAGTCCACTCCTTATTGCTGCCTGCCATACCTGGCTGAGATTACTGCAGGCAGGGAGATAGTAGCTGCCTGCCATACCTGGCTGAGATTACTGCAGGCAGGGAGATAGTAATTGTAGGACATTCCCTGTTTTTTTTTTTTTTTTTTTTTTTGGTGGGAGATTAAGATTGGCAATTTGGCATTTCTGCTAGAGTGCCATCCCTGTGTGTGCCATCTCTCTCACATAGTGGGCCATAGAAAGCCTTTTCATTTTTCTGTATTTTTTTTTGTGGGGTGTATAAATTCTCCCTGATAAAAATACAGTGGGAGATTAATATTGGCCTTTGGGCTTGTGTGCCAGTCCTGAGTGTGCCATCTCTCTCACAAATAGTGGGCCATAGAAAGCCTATTTATTTTTTTTTTTGGTTTTATAAATTCTCCCTGAAAAAAAGGGAGATTAATATTGGCCTCTGGGCTTGTGTGCCAGTCCTGAGCGTGCCATCTGTGCCAGCCCTGAGCGTGCCATCTCTCTCACAAATAGTGGGCCATAGAAAGCCTATTTAATTTTTTTTTTTGTTTTATAAATTTTCCCTGAAAAAAGGGAGATTAATATTGGCCTCTGGGCTTGTGTGCCAGTTGTGAGCGTGCCATCTGTGCCAGTCCTGAGCGTGCCATCTCTCTCACAAATAGTGGGCCATAGAAAGCCTATTTAAATATTTTTTTGGTTTTATAAATTCTCCCAGAAAAAAAGGGAGATTAATATTGGCCTCTGGGCTTGTGTGCCAGTCCTGAGCGTGCCATCTGTGCCAGCCAGCCCTGAGCGTGCCATCTCTCTCACAAATAGTGGGCCATAGAAAGCCTATTTAATTTTTTTTTTTGTTTTATCAATTTTCCCTGAAAAAAGGGAGATTAATATTGGCCTCTGGGCTTGTGTGCCAGTTGTGAGCGTGCCATCTGTGCCAGTCCTGAGCGTGCCATCTCTCTCACAAATAGTGGGCCATAGAAAGCCTATTTAAATATTTTTTTGGTTTTATAAATTCTCCCAGAAAAAAAGGGAGATTAATATTGGCCTCTGGGCTTGTGTGCCAGTCCTGAGCGTGCCATCTGTGCCAGCCAGCCCTGAGCGTGCCATCTCTCTCACAAATAGTGGGCCATAGAAAGCCTATTTAATTTTTTTTTTTGTTTTATCAATTTTC
Source organism: Ranitomeya imitator (assembly GCF_032444005.1). Classification (NCBI taxonomy): domain Eukaryota; kingdom Metazoa; phylum Chordata; class Amphibia; order Anura; family Dendrobatidae; genus Ranitomeya; species Ranitomeya imitator. Next base: position 559,293,806 of record NC_091286.1, on the reverse strand, counting down.
CCTGAAAAAAGGGAGATTAATATTGGCCTCTGGGCTTGTGTGCCAGTTGTGAGCGTGCCATCTGTGCCAGTCCTGAGCGTGCCATCTCTCTCACAAATAGTGGGCCATAGAAAGCCTATTTAAATATTTTTTTGGTTTTATAAATTCTCCCAGAAAAAAAGGGAGATTAATATTGGCCTCTGGGCTTCTGTGCCAGTCCTGAGCGTGCCATCTGTGCCAGTCCTGAGCGTCCCATCTCTCTCACAAATAGTGGGCCATAGAAAGCCTATTTTATTTTTTTTTTGGGTTTTAGAAATTCTCCCTGAAAAAAGGGAGATTAATATTGGCCTCTGGGCTTGTGTGCCAGTTGTGAGCGTGCCATCTGTGCCAGTCCTGAGCGTGCCATCTCTCTCACAAATAGTGGGCCATAGAAAGCCTATTTAAATATTTTTTTGGTTTTATAAATTCTCCCAGAAAAAAAGGGAGATTAATATTGGCCTCTGGGCTTCTGTGCCAGTCCTGAGCGTGCCATCTGTGCCAGTCCTGAGCGTCCCATCTCTCTCACAAATAGTGGGCCATAGAAAGCCTATTTTATTTTTTTTTTGGGTTTCAGAAATTCTCCCTGGAAAAAAAAAGGGAGATTAATATTGCCCTTTGGGCTTGTGTGCCAGTACTAAGCGTTCCATCTCTCTCTCTCTCTCAGTCAGTGGGCCATAGAACGCATATTTTTGGTTTTATTTGTTTTCTAAATTCTCCCTGAAAAAATCATTTTATTTTATTTGGTTTCTAAATTCTTCCTGATAAAATCATATTTTTTTTATTATTTTTATTTCTAAAGTCTCCCTGAAAAAAAAAAAAAAAAAACAACCAAAAAAACAGTGGGAGATTAATATTGGCCTTTCTGCTTGTGTGCCAGTCTTGACTCCTGGGTGTGCCATCTCTCTCTCTCTCTCTCTCTCTCTCTCTCTCTCTCCAATTGTGGTCCATAGAAAGCCTATATTTTTTTTCCTTGATTTGGGTTCTAAAATCTACCAGAGAAAATAACTACATCAATCATTGGTAGAAAAATATTGGCCTCTGGGTTTGTGTGCCACTCCTGACTCCTGTGTGCGTCATCTCTCAGTCAGTGGGCCATAGAACGCCTATTTTTGGTTTTATTTGTTTTCTAAATTCTCCCTGAAAAAATCATTTTATTTTATTTGGTTTCTAAATTCTTCCTGATAAAATCATATTTTTTTTATTATTTTTTTTTCTAAAGTCTCCCTGAAAAAAAAAAAAAAAAACAGTGGGAGATTAATATTGGCCTTTCTGCTTGTGTGCCAGTCTTGACTCCTGGGTGCGTCATCTCTCAGTCAGTGGGCCATAGAACGCCTATTTTTGGTTTTATTTGTTTTATAAATTCTCCCTGAAAAAATCATTTTATTTTATTTGGTTTCTAAATTCTTCCTGATAAAATCATATTTTTTTTATTATTTTTTTTTCTAAAGTCTCCCTGAAAAAAAAAAAAAAAAAACAACCAAAAAAAACAGTGGGAGATTAATATTGGCCTTTCTGCTTGTGTGCCAGTCTTGACTCCTGGGTGCGTCATCTCTCAGTCAGTGGGCCATAGAACGCCTATTTTTGGTTTTATTTGTTTTATAAATTCTCCCTGAAAAAATCATTTTATTTTATTTGGTTTCTAAATTCTTCCTGATAAAATCATATTTTTTTTATTATTTTTTTTTCTAAAGTCTCCCTGAAAAAAAAAAAAAAAAAAACAACCAAAAAAAACAGTGGGAGATTAATATTGGCCTTTCTGCTTGTGTGCCAGTCTTGACTCCTGGGTGTGCCATCTCTCTCTCTCTCTCTCTCTCTCTCTCTCTCTCTCTCTCTCCAATTGTGGTCCATAGAAAGCCTATATTTTTTTTCCTTGATTTGGGTTCTAAAATCTACCAGAGAAAATAACTACATCAATCATTGGTAGAAAAATATTGGCCTCTGGGTTTGTGTGCCACTCCTGACTCCTGTGTGCGTCATCTCTCAGTCAGTGGGCCATAGAACGCCTATTTTTGTTTTTATTTGTTTTATAAATTCTCCCTGAAAAAATCATTTTATTTTATTTGGTTTCTAAATTCTTCCTGATAAAATCATATTTTTTTTATTATTTTTTTTTCTAAAGTCTCCCTGAAAAAAAAACAAAAAAAAAACAGTGGGAGATTAATATTGGCCTTTCTGCTTGTGTGCCAGTCTTGACTCCTGGGTGTGCCATCTCTCTCTCTCTCTCTCTCCAATTGTGGTCCATAGAAAGCCTACATTTTTTTTCCTTGATTTGGGTTCCAAAATCTACCAGAGAAAATAACTCCATCAATCATTGGTAGTAAAATATTGGCCTCTGGGCTTGTGTGCCACTCCTGATTCCTGTGTGCGTCATCTCTCACTCAGTGGCCCATAGAAAGCATATAGTTTGTTACATTTGTTTTCTAAATTCTCCCTGCAAAAATCTATTTTTTTTTTTTGGGGGGGTTTCTAAAGTGTTCCTGAAAAAAATAAAAATAAAAAAAAAATAATAGTGTGACATTAATATTAACATTTGTGCTTCAGTGACAGTCCTGCGTGTGGGGCATCTCTCTAATTTGCAGCCACCAAAAAAAGAGTGTGTAACATTGGGCCTGATTTTCGCTGTGGTCTCACCAACCTGTAAAGGGGTAGCTAAATCATACTGAAGTTATAGCTCACCGTGTAAGTTGTGTGACTGCAACAAATAACGTTAGTTTGGTTACGTTTTTAAAACAATGAGGAAGTCTAGTGGAAGAGGTCGTGGCCGGGGGCGTTCATTGTCAGCTGGTAATGAGGGTAGTGGTAGTGGTGGAGCATCAGGTGGTCGTGGGGGAAAAAATATTGCACCTAAGTCTGGAGCTGTGGAGCCAGGTTCGTCGTCCGGCTACACAAGGCCTCGAACGCTCCCTTTTCTGGGATTAGGAAAACCGCTTTTAAAGCCGGAGCAGCAAGAGCAAGTTTTGGCTTATCTTGCTGACTCAGCCTCTAGCTCTTTTGCCTCATCTCGTGAAACTGGTAAAAGTAAAAGCAGCGCGTCGTTAGTGGATGTTCACGGTCAGGGACAAGTCACTTCCTTGTCCTCTTCAGCAAAAACAACAACAGAGAAGAATGCAGCAGGCGACACAACGGGTTACTCCATGGAGCTCTTTACACATACCGTCCCTGGCTTAGAAAGTGAAGCAGTTAACAGTCCATGCCCATTACAAATTGAATCTGACATGGAGTGCACTGACGCACAGCCACAGCCAGACTACTATGCTGGTCCTTTGACTCAGACCACAACATTGCCCTCGCAGGGTGCTGATCAAGAATCAGACCCTGATGAGACTATGTTGCCCCATCACGAACGCTATACCACCGAACGACACGGTGACACAGACGAAGTTGCGCAGGAGGTACAAGAAGAGTTATTAGATGACCCAGTTCTTGACCCCGATTGGCAGCCATTGGGGGAACAGGGTGCAGGCGGCAGCAGTTCTGAAGCAGAGGAGGAGGAGGGGCCGCAGCAGGCATCAACATCGCCACAGGTTCCATCTGCCGGGCCCGTATCTTGCCCAAAACGCGTGGCAAAGCCAAAACCTGGTGGAGGACAGCGTGGCCATCCGGTTAAAGCTCAGTCTGCAATGCCTGAAAAGGTATCCGATGCTAGAAAGAGTGCAGTCTGGCATTTTTTTAAACAACATCCAATTGATCAGCGCAAAGTCATCTGTCAAAAATGTTCTACTTCCTTAAGCAGAGGTCAGAATCTGAAAAGTCTCAATACTAGTTGCATGCATAGACATTTAACCACCATGCATTTGAAAGCTTGGACTAACTACCAAACGTCCCTTAAGGTTGTTGCACCCTCGGCCAATGAAGCTAGTCATCAACGCAACATCCCTTCCGGCAGTGTAGGACCACCATTTAGCGCACCACCTGCTGTATCTGTGCAGGTATCTTTGCCAGGCCAAAGCAGTCAGGGTCAGGGAATCACCAGTTTCGTAGTAGGAAACACTGCATCTAGGGCACCGGCGGCAACAATACCATCTCCCACCGTCTCTCAGTCTACCATGTCCACCGGCACCCCCGCTAGTTCCACGATCTCCAGCTCTCCAGTCCAGCTCACCCTACATGAGACTATGGTTAGAAAAAGGAAATACTTAGCCTCGCATCCGCGTACACAGGGTTTGAACGCCCACATAGCTAGACTAATCTCGTTAGAGATGATGCCCTACCGGTTAGTTGAAAGCGAAGCTTTCAAAGACCTGATGGACTACGCTGTACCACGCTACGAGCTACCCAGTCGACACTTTTTTTCCAGAAAAGCCATCCCAGCCCTCCACCAGCATGTTAAAGAGCGCATCGTCCATGCACTCAGGCAATCTGTGAGCACAAAGGTGCACCTGACAACAGATGCATGGACCAGTAGGCATGGCCAGGGACGTTACGTGTCCATCACGGCACACTGGGTAAATGTGGTGGATTCAGGGTCCACAGGGGACAGCAAGTTTGGGACAGTTCTGCCTAGCCCACGGTCTAGTAAACAGTTGTCTGTAGCCGTTCGCACCCCCTCCTCCTCCTCCTCCTCGTCCTCCTGCAGAAGCAAGAGCTCGTCCACAGACCGCAGTCGCACAAACACTCCATCCGCACCTGCCACTGTTGCACACCAGGTCTCCCATTATGGGGCAGCTACTGGCATACGTCAGCAGGCTGTATTGGCTATGAAGTGTTTGGGCGACAATAGACACACCGCGGAAGTTCTGTCCGAGTTCTTGCAGCAAGAAACGCAGTCGTGGCTGGGCACTGTAGATCTTGAGGCAGGCAAGGTAGTGAGTGATAACGGAAGGAATTTCATGGCTGCCATCTCCCTTTCCCAACTGAAACACATTCCTTGCCTGGCTCACACCTTAAACCTGGTGGTGCAGTGCTTCCTGAAAAGTTATCCGGGGTTATCCGACCTGCTCCTCAAAGTGCGTGGACTTTGCGCACATATCCGCCGTTCGCCTGTACACTCCAGCCGTATGCAGACCTATCAGCGTTCTTTGAACCTTCCCCAGCATCGCCTAATCATAGACGTTGCAACAAGGTGGAACTCAACACTGCACATGCTTCAGAGACTGTGCGAACAGAGGCGGGCTGTTATGTTTTTGTGGGAGGATACACATACACGGGCAGGCAGTAGGATGGCAGACATGGAGTTGTCAGGTGTGCAGTGGTCGAAGATTCAAGACATGTGTCAAGTCCTTCAGTGTTTTGAGGAATGCACACGGCTGGTTAGTGCAGACAACGCCATAATAAGCATGAGCATCCCCCTAATGCGTCTGCTGATGCAAAGTTTGACGCACATAAAGGATCAGGCGTCTGCACCAGAGGAAGAGGAAAGCCTTGATGACAGTCAGCGATTGTCTGGTCAGGGCAGTGTACATGACGAGGTACCGGGCGAAGAGGAGGTGGAGGATGAGGAGGATGATGGGGATGAGTATATTTTTAATGAGGAAGCTTTCCCGGGGGCACGGGAAATTGGTGGCGTGGCAAGGCCGGGTTCTGGTTTTTTGAGGGACACAAGTGACGTAGATTTGCCTGCAACTGCCCCTCAACCAAGCACAACCGCAGATTTGACAACGGGAACTTTGGCCCACATGGCGGATTATGCCTTGCGTATCCTCAAAAGGGACACACGCATTACAAAAATGATGAACGATGACGATTACTGGTTGGCCTGCCTCCTTGATCCTCGCTATAAAGGCAAATTGCAAAATATTATGCCACATGAGAACTTGGAACTAATATTAGCAACAAAACAATCAACTCTTGTTGACCGTTTGCTTCTGGCATTCCCTGCACACAGCGCCCGTGATCGTTCTCACACGAGCTCCAGGGGCCAGCAGACCAGAGGTGTTAGAGGGGCAGAAATCAGAAGTGGCGTTGGACAGAGGGGTTTTCTGACCAGGTTGTGGAGTGATTTTTCTATGACCGCAGACAGGACAGGTACTGCAGCATCAATTCAAAGTGACAGGAGACAACATTTGTCCAGTATGGTTACAAACTATTTTTCATCCCTTATCGACGTTCTCCCTCAACCGTCATTCCCATTTGATTACTGGGCATCCAAATTAGACACCTGGCCAGAATTGGCAGAATATGCATTGCAGGAGCTTGCTTGCCCGGCAGCTAGTGTCCTATCAGAAAGAGTATTCAGTGCTGCAGGTTCAATACTAACAGAAAAAAGGACTCGTCTGGCTACCCAAAATGTAGATGATCTAACCTTCATTAAAATGAACCACAACTGGATTTCAAAATCTTTTGCCCCACCCTGCCCGGCTGACACCTAGCTTTCCTATGAAAAGGTCTTGCCTGTGGACTATTCTGAATGACTTTTCCAATCTCGTAATTTTCTTCACCTGATTGTCCAGCATACGACATGTTTCCACCTCACGAAATGGCCAAACTCCCCACACGGGGCCGTGCTATCGCCACTTTGCGCTTGGACCCTTGAGAGTGCTGTTTGTCTGAAGAGGTGGGTGTGGCCGCTTTTGGTCGACGGCACTGCCACTGGGTCCCTCATAGTACAATAAAGTGTCTCTGGCGGTGGTGGTGCGCACCCAACGTCAGACACACCGTTGTAATATGAGGGGCCCTGTGCCTGTACCGCCGGCCACAAGACAGTTCCCCCCCCCAGCTCAAACAGTGCTCTACCACTAGCAAAATTATCTCTCACAGCTTCACCAATGTGTAGTCTAGCCGCTGACATCCTTCAATGCCTGGCACTGACAATACCATTGTTTTGACATTTTTGTTATGTTAGGCCTTCGAAGCCTGTCTGCGGTCCCTTCTTTCTACAACTACTACACTGACCAGGCCACTGCTGGCCGTGTTACCCTGGAACCAATTTAAAAGTGCCTACAGTCAGCCCAATTTTGTTATGTTAGGCCTTCGAAGACTGTCTGCCGTCACTCCTTCCACTAGACTTCCACTGACCATACACTGCTGCCCATGTACCCCTGGAACCAATTTAAAGTGCCTACAGCCAGCCCAATTTTGTTATGTTAGGCCTTCGAAGACTGTCTGCCGTCACTCCTTCCACTAGACTTCCACTGACCATACACTGCTGCCCATGTACCCCTGGAACCAATTTAAAGTGCCTACAGCCAGCCCAATTTTGTTATGTTAGGCCTTGGAAGCCTGTCTGCGGTCACTCCTTCCACTAGACTTCCACTGACCAGACCACTGCTGCCCGTGTACCCCTGGAACCAATTTAAAAGTGCCTACAGCCAGCCCAAGTTTGTTATGTTAGGCCTTGGAAGCCTGTCTGCGGTCACTCCTTCCACTAGACTTCCACTGACCAGACCACTGCTGCCCGTGTACCCCTGGAACCAATTTAAAAGTGCCTACAGCCAGCCCAAGTTTGTTATGTTAGGCCTTGGAAGCCTGTCTGCGGTCACTCCTTCCACTAGACTTCCACTGACCAGACCACTGCTGCCCGTGTACCCCTGGAACCAATTTAAAAGTGCCTACAGCCAGCCCAAGTTTGTTATGTTAGGCCTTGGAAGCCTGTCTGCGGTCACTCCTTCCACTAGACTTCCACTGACCAGACCACTGCTGCCCGTGTACCCCTGGAACCAATTTAAAAGTGCCTACAGCCAGCCCAAGTTTGTTATGTTAGGCCTTGGAAGCCTGTCTGCGGTCACTCCTTCCACTAGACTTCCACTGACCAGACCACTGCTGCCCGTGTACCCCTGGAACCAATTTAAAAGTGCCTACAGCCAGCCCAAGTTTGTTATGTTAGGCCTTGGAAGCCTGTCTGCGGTCACTCCTTCCACTAGACTTCCACTGACCAGACCACTGCTGCCCGTGTACCCCTGGAACCAATTTAAAAGTGCCTACAGCCAGCCCAAGTTTGTTATGTTAGGCCTTCTAAGCCTGTCTGCGGTCCATTCTTTCAACTACTACTACACTGACCAGGTCACTGCTGCCCGTGTACCCCTGGAACCAATTTAAAATTGCCTACAGCCAGCCCAATTTTTTTATTTTAGGCCTTCGATGCCTGTCTGCGGTCCATTCTTTCAACTACTACTACACTGACCAGGTCACTGCTGTCCGTGTACCCCTGGAACCAATTTAAAATTGCCTACAGCCATGTGTTATTATTTTAGGCCTTCGATGCCTGTCTGCGGTCACTCCTTCCACTAGGCCTCCACTGACCACACCACTGCTGTCCGTGTACCCCTGGAACCAATTTAAAATTGCCTACAGCCATGTGTTATTATTTTAGGCCTTCGATGCCTGTCTGCGGTCACTCCTTCCACTAGGCCTCCACTGACCACACCACTGCTGTCCGTGTACCCCTGGAACCAATTTAAAATTGCCTACAGCCAGCCCAATTTTTTTATTTTAGGCCTTCGATGCCTGTCTGCGGTCCATTCTTTCAACTACTACTACACTGACCAGGTCACTGCTGTCCGTGTACCCCTGTAACCAATTTAAAATTGCCTACAGCCATGTGTTATTATTTTAGGCATTCGATGCCTGTCTGCGGTCCATTTTTTCAACTACTACTACACTGACCAGGTCACTGCTGCCCGTGTACCCCTGGAACCAATTTAAAATTGCCTACAGCCATGTGTTATTATTTTAGGCCTTCGATGCCTGTCTGCGGTCACTCCTTCCACTAGGCCTCCACTGACCACACCACTGCTGCCCGTGTACCCCTGGAACCAATTTAAAATTGCCTACAGCCAGCCCAATTTTTTTATTTTAGGCCTTCGATGCCTGTCTGCGGTCCATTCTTTCAACTACTACTACACTGACCAGGTCACTGCTGCCCGTGTACCCCTGGAACCAATTTAAAATTGCCTACAGCCATGTGTTATTATTTTAGGCCTTCGATGCCTGTCTGCGGTCACTCCTTCCACTAGGCCTCCACTGACCACACCACTGCTGTCCGTGTACCCCTGGAACCAATTTAAAATTGCCTACAGCCATGTGTTATTATTTTAGGCCTTCGATGCCTGTCTGCGGTCCATTCTTTCAACTACTACTACACTGACCAGGGCACTGCTGGCCGTGTACCCCTGGAACCAACATCAGAAAATATAAAAATAAGTATTTTGCTTATAAAAAAGAAAATACTGGTGAGATATCAAATGCAGACATTTTAACATTAAAAACAAACACACAACTCTAATCTGGTACAGTACTAAAAATGGCCACCAGCTACAATTACTTTCTCCTGCAAGTAGTTAACTGAAAGTTTTTTTAAATTGAAAACACACATATGGCATCCACCGAGTGTTGTCCTGTCGCGTCTTCTTTATATTATTGCCGAGAAGATGCAAAATAATGAAAATAATAAAATCATTAATTACCAAAATAATAGAGAAAGTCAACACCACATTGCAAATAAACATTCATTCCAAATAAAGAAGCAGGGCGCGTCCGAGGGTGAGTATATACCTAATAAGAATATAATCACCCTCGGACGCGCAATGCTTATTTCCAACAGCCTTCCTTCCTAAGAATCAGCCCTTCCGTCGTGTAGAGAGACGTTGTGTTACACTCCAAGGTGTTCCCCAGGTTGCCTTTCCTGAGCTTCGATCTTCCGGCTCTCGTTTAGTAGTTCTTGGAAACTACTCTGCATTAGGCCTTCAAATTGGGTATGGGGTGTAGAGAGATGGTGTGTTCCACTCCAAGGTGTTCCCCAGGTTGCCTTTCCTGAGCTTCGATCTTCCGGCTCTCGTTTAGTAGTTGTTGGAAACTACGCTGCATTAGGCCTTCAAATTGGGTATGGGGTGTAGCGAGAGGGTGTGTTACACTCCAAGGTGTTCCCCAGGTTGCCTTTCCTGAGCTTCGATCTTCCGGCTCTCGTTTAGTAGTTCTTGGAAACTACACTGCATTAGGCCTTCAAATTGGGTATGGGGTGTAGAGAGAGGGTGTGTTACACTCCAAGGTGTTCCCCAGGTTGCCTTTCCTGAGCTTCGATATTCCGGCTCTCGTTTAGTAGTTGTCGGAAACTACGCTGCATTAGGCCTACAAATTGGGTATGGGGCGTAGAGAGAGGGTGTGTTACACTCCAAGGTGTTCCCCAGGTTGCCTTTCCTGAGCTTCGATATTCCGGCTCTCGTTTAGTAGTTGTCGGAAACTACGCTGCATTAGGCCTACAAATTGGGTATGGGGTGTAGAGAGAGGGTGTGTTACACTCCAAGGTGTTCCCCAGGTTGCCTTTCCTGAGCTTCGATCTTCATGCTCTCGTTTAGTAGTTGTCGGAAACTACGCTGCATTAGGCCTACAAATTGGGTATGGGGTGTAGAGAGAGGGTTTGTTACACTCCAAGGTGTTCCCCAGGTTGCCTTTCCTGAGCTTCGATCTTCCGGCTCTCGTTTAGTAGTTGTTGGAAACTACGCTGCATTAGGCCTTCAAATTGGGTATGGGGTGTAGCGAGAGGGTGTGTTACACTCCAAGGTGTTCCCCAGGTTGCCTTTCCTGAGCTTCGATCTTCCGGCTCTCGTTTAGTAGTTCTTGGAAACTACACTGCATTAGGCCTTCAAATTGGGTATGGGGTGTAGAGAGAGGGTGTGTTACACTCTAAGGTGTTCCCCAGGTTTCCTTGCCATTGCTTCGGTCTTCCGACTCTCGTTTAGTAGTTGTAGAAAAGTACACTGCATTAGGCCATACAAAATGGGTATGGGGTGGAGAGAGATGGTGTGTTACACTCCAAGGTGTTCCCCAGGTTGCCTTTCCTGAGCTTCTATCTTCAGGCTCTCATTAAATTGTGGTTAAATGGAACAACTGCATTTGGCGTACTAGTTGGTTTGGGGCCTACTATCGGTGTCTGCCACTCCTTGCTGTTCTCCTCCACTGAACAAAGCTGTGCCGCCTGTTTACTACGGTTGCCAATTTTGAACTGCATTTCGACTACTTACTGATTTGGCCCTACTCTCTGTGTCAGCCTCTCATTCCAGTTGTCCTCCACTGCAATGCCCCCTGGTTATTCCTGTGTTACCAATTTTGAACTGCATTTAGCCCACTTTCTTCTTTGGGCCTATATCTGTGTTTCCACTTCATCGTGCCCATTGCCCAGCCAGTGATAGATGAGTCTGCTGGTACATTGACCCATAACGCAACATTCCCCGTGCACGCTACACAACAACATTGTGACCCTGCTGAAAGTCAGGTTGCTCTTCCCGCATACCATACCACCTTACACGGGGACAAAGAGGAAGGTGCAGATGAAAGTGCAGGTTCCTTCATCAGGTGGGGGGAGGAATACTAGTTGGCGACGTCACTGGCACAGGGCCTCTCATAGTACGCAAAAGTGTTGCTGCCGGTGGGAGGCGCCCCCGCCGTGCAAACACACCGCTGTACTTTGAGGGGCCCTGTGCCAGTGCCAATGCCAACGAGTGGGCCCCCCCTGCTTGCTCAGGTTCACAGCACTTGCAAAGTTGAAATACTTACCTCTCCCTGCTCCACTGCCGTGACGTGGTCCAGATTTCCTGGGCCCACTAATTACTTGAACCAGCCCTACCCCCCACAACTTTAGCCAAATGACCCCCAATTTCAAATGCCTTCCAATTATTATAAGGTAAATTACGCTTGACAAGCTTCATTAAGAAGAATGGATGGTTTTGACATTAAAATGGCCACTCTAGGTGTTTTCCTGGCCCCCACTCACTGCCGACTATGCTGCCCCATTGACTTGCATTGGGTTTCGTGTTTCGGTCGATCCCGACTTTACGTCATAATCGGCCGATTTCACTCGACCCGACTTTGGACATAGTCGGGTTTCGCAAAACCCGGCTCGACTCTAAAAAGGTCAAGGTCGCTCAACTCTACTGGTTGCCATTGAAGGAAACATGACTGCGGCCAAGTACAGAGAAATCCTGGATGAAAATCTCTTCCAGAGTGCTCTGGACCTCAGACTTGGCTGAAGGTTTACTTTCCAACAAGATAATGACCCTAAACACACAGCTAAAATAACAAAGGAGTGGCTTCAGAACAACTCTGTGACCATTCTTGACTGGCCCAGCCAGAGCCCTCAGCTAAACACAATTGAGCATCTCTGGAGAGACCTGAAAATGGCTGTCCACCAACGTTCATCATCCAACCTGACGGAACTGGAGCGGATCTGCAAGGAAGAATGGCAGAGGATCGCCAAATCCAGGTGTGAAAAACTTGCATCATTCCCAAGAAGACTCATGGCTGTATTAGCTTAAAAGGGTGCTTCTACTCAATACTGAGCAAAGGGTCTGAATACTTATGACCATGTGATATTTCCGTTTTCTCTTTTTTAATAAATTTCAAAAATTACTACATTTGTTTTTTTCAGTGAAGATGGGGTGCAGAGTGCACATTAACGAGAAAAAACTTTTTTGAATTTACCAATTGGTTGCAATAAAGCAACGAGTGAAAAATTTAAAAGGGTTTGAATACTTTCCGTACCCACGGTCTTATATACTGCATTCTACATATACTTTTTTGGCTCCAATCCCATATAATATAGTCATGGAAACACATTCCATGAAGCTTCCAGTGCAGTTTTTGTGCTGCTAAGTCCAGCAGGATTTTGGCATCATTCTTGAGTCAGAAGTGCGTTGCTGATTTTTGCACACTTTGCTCCTCAGCACTCGATTACCCGCTCTATAACTTTATGTAGTCTACCACTACGTGTGTGTGGCTGTAGTTATTTAATTTTTCCACTTGTCAATAGTACCACTCACAGGTGACGGGAATATTTAGGAAAAGAGACATGTCACAAACCAATTTGTTGTAATCATGGCGTCTTGTTATAGGACCACGCTCAGATTCTGTGAGCTCATTAGAATAGCCGATTCTTTCTCAAATGTGTGTAAGGACAGACTGCACGGTGCGGGGCTGGGTTTTATACACCTGTGGCGATATAACTGAATGACAACCCTGAATTCAATGATCAAAAGGAGTGTCCTAATACTTTTTGTCTTTCGAGAAACGTCAGGAAGAAAGCGCAAATAGGATCTTATGCCACAGATTTTATACAATAATCTCCAAGAAGCTGCTCACCTGATGATTGATGTGAGACACATGCTCAAAATGTCGGCTGCTGCAGGTCCACGGGACGGTTACCTGCCAAGTGATACAATGTACATGAGGTGTGTGGATATCTTCTGCGCTGCCACAACAATAGAATTCCAAGCTTAATGAGGTCGTAATGGTGGTTTATTCAACGCGTTTCAGGATCTTAGTGACATTGGGTTTTGTGCGGCATTTCCTGAAGAAGGGGTCACTAAGACCCTGAAACGCGTTGAATAAACCACCATTACTACCTCATTAAGCTTGGAATTGTATTGTAGCGGCAGCGCAGAAGATATCCACACACCTCATGTACAGTCTAATACTTTTGTCCACATAGTGTATGTTGAGATGCGATCCCATACAAATGAATAAGATACATTATTTTGATTACGTTTTAAAATTGTATTCAATTTTAAATTGAGCACTTGTTAATACCACAGCCCCTGACATAGATAATCTTTATTTAGTCAATGAGAACGACTCAGTTTGGTGCCCCTCTTCTACAAAAGCTAGGAAAATGATATTGATGACCCATTCTTAGGATAGGTCAACAATATCAAATCGATTATGTCCAAGACCTTTCCCCTGGACTCAGGGCCGGTTTTAGACAAAGTGGGGCCCTAGGCAAAAATTTAAAGTGGGGGACCCAAATGATAACATTTCACTGTGGTCCCCATATTTAGGGGCCTTATATTGGCCAATGGGTCTGCCACTATTAGCTGTACGCAGGGGCGTTGCTAGGGTCAGAAAAGATTGGGGGCCCAAGACAAAGAGTTGCCCCCAACCCCCTCTTCATTTTTTTTTTTAACTCTTCAGTAGTGTTGAGCATTCCGATACCGCAAGTATCGGGTATCGGCCCATACTTGCGGTATCGGAATTCCGATACCGAGATCCGATACTTTTGTGGTATCGGGTATCGGTATCGGATACATAGAGATGTGTAAAATAAAGAATTAAAATTAAAAATATTGATATATTTACCTCTCCGGCGGCCCCTGGACTCAGCGCGGGTAACCGGCAGGCTTCGTTGTTCAAAATCAGCGCTTTTAGGACCTGAGAATCACGTCCCGGCTTCTGATTGGTCGCGGGCCGCCCATGTGACCGCCACGCGACCAATCACAAGCCGCGACGTCACCGCAAGCTATTAACGCACTCATTTTTGAAAAATGAGCGCGTTAATGACTTTCAAAGACGTAGCGGCTTGTGATTGGTCGCGGCCACGCGACCAATCACAAGCCGCGACGTCACCGCAAGCTATTAACGCGCTCATTTTTAAAAATGAGCGCGTTAATGGCTTTCAAAGACGTAGCGGCTTGTGATTGGTCGCGTGGCCACGACCAATCACAAGCCGCGACGTCACCGCAAGCTATTAACGCGCTCATTTTTAAAAATGAGCGCGTTAATGGCTTTCAAAGACGTAGCGGCTTGTGATTGGTCGCGGCCACGCGACCAATCACAAGCCGCTACGTCTTTGAAAGTCATTAACGCGCTCATTTTTAAAAATGAGCGCGTTAATAGCTTGCGGTGACGTCGCGGCTTGTGATTGGTCGCGTGGCGGTCACATGGGCGGCCCGCGACCAATCAGAAGCCGGGACGTGATTCTCAGGTCCTAAAAGCGCTGATTTTGAACAAAGAAGCCTGCCGGTTACCCGCGCTGAGTTCAGGGGCCGCCGGAGAGGTAAATATATCAATATTTTTTATTTTAATTCTTTATTTTACACATCCCTATGGATCCCAGGGCCTGAAGGAGAGTTTCCTCTCCTTCAGACCCTGGGAACCATGAGAATACCTTCCGATACTTGATGTCCCATTGACTTGTATTGGTATCGGATATCGGTATCGGCGATATCCGCTATTTTTCGGGTATCGGCCGATACTATCCGATACCGATACTTTCAAGTATCGGACGGTATCGCTCAACACTACTCTTCAGATAAAACAGTGCTAACTCTCTGAGAACAGATAATGTAGTAGATGTCACCTGCAGTCCTATGTAACACAACAGATAGACATAGCGTTTCAGACTAAGACTATGTTCACATGCAGCATTTTTTTCAGTAGCCAAAACCTTTTCTATTAGCAGTAAAAATGTTGCGTTCAAAACACCTGTTTTTCAGCTTGTTTTGTGGTGTTCTTCACACTTTTTTCAGCTTTTTTTGGGGAGTGAGGATGTTTGTTTTGTCTACAGTATGTTTAAGGCCACGTTCACACGTTGAGTGTTTGGTCAGTATTTCACATCAGCATATGTAAGCCGAAACCAGGAGGGTGAGAAATACAGAAGTAGTGACGTCTTTCTCAGGCTATGTGAACACGTTGCGGATTTTGCTGCGGATCTACAGCAGTTTTCCAGGCGTTTACAGTACCATGTAAACGTCTGGAAAACAAAATCCGCAGTACACATGCTGCGGAAAATACCGCGCGGAAACGCTGCGTTGTATTTTCTGCAGCATGTCAATTCTTTGAGCGGATTCCGCAGCGTTTCACACCTGCTCCATAATAGGAATCCGCAGGTGTAAAAATGCTGTTGAAAACTGCACAAAAACCGCGGTAATTCCACAATAAATCTGCGGTAAATCTGCAGGTAAAGCTGAGGGAATTTAAAAAGTGCTACATTTCTGAAATCCAGTCAGAAAACAAACAAGCGCATGCAGGAGATTTCAGAAATCTCCTATGTTTTGCTGGCACTTTATAAAGCAGCTTTTCGCCATGTTCATATGCAGAAGTTTTGCAGCTTTTTCTTTTGCAAATAAGAAGTTTACAGCATTTTACAGCACAAGCAAAAACTGAGATTTTCAGAAATCTCCTGCACACCCTTATATTGCCCCTGACAGAATTTCACAACTGCAGCCTTTTTTAAATCTGCAGCGTGTCACTTTCAGCAATTTTTTTCACCCGTAGAAAGCAATGAAAAAGTTTAAAACATGCTGCAAATGTTGCAATGTTGTTTTTTGCTGTGTTTTTTGTGAATAACACTAACTTCTTTAACCCCTTCCCGACCTGTGACACAGCGTATGCGTCATGAAAGTCGGTGCCAATCCGACCTGTGACGCATATGCTGTGTCACAGAATGATCGCGTCCCTGCAGATCCGGTGAAAGGGTTAACTCCCATTTCACCTGATCTGCAGGGACAGGGGGAGTGGTAGTTTAGCCCAGGGGGGGTGGCTTCACCCTTCAGTGGCTACGATCGCTCTGATTGGCTGTTGAAAGTGAAACTGCCAATCAGAGCGATTTGTAATATTTCACCTATTAAAACTGGTGAAATATTACAATCCAGCCATGGCCGATGCTGCAATATCATCGGCCATGGCTGGAAACACTGATGTGCCCCCACCCCACCGATCGCCGTGCTCCAACCACCCTCCCTGCACTCCGATCCACCCCCCTGCAGTCCGATCCACCCCCTGCAGTCCGATCCACCCCCCGATGCTCCAATGCACCCCCCCGTGCTCCGATTTACCCCCCCATGCTCCGATCCACCCCCCGTGCTCCCCCCCCCACCCCATCATACTTACCGAGCCTCCCGTGGTCCGTCCGTCTTCTTTCCTGGGCGCCGCCATCTTCCAAAATGGCGGGCGCATGCGCAGTGCGCCCGCCGAATCTGCCAGCCGGCAGATTCGTTTCAAGTGCATTTTGATCACTGCGATAAAACCTATCACAGTGATCAAAATAAAAAAATACTGAATGACCACCCCCCCTTTGTCACCCCCATTGGTAGGGACAATAATAAAATAAAGATTTTTTTTTTTTTTTCTTCCACTAAGGTTGGGGTAAGAACTAGGGTTAGGGTTTCGGTATGTGCACACGTATTCTGGTCCTCTGCGGATTTTTCCGCTGCGGATTTGATAAATCCGCAGTGCTAAACCGCTGCGGATTTATGGCAGATTTACAGCAGTTTTTCTGCGCATTTCACAACTGCGATTTTCTATTGGAGCAGTTGTAAAACCGCTGTGGAATCCGCAGAAAGAAGCGACATGCTGCGGAATGTAAACCGCTGCGTTTCTGTGCAGTTTTTCTGCATCATGTGTACAGCGATTTTTGTTTTCCATAGGTTTACATTGAACTGTAAACTCATGGGAAACTGCTGCGGATCCACAGCGTTTTCCGCAGCGTGTGCACATACCTTTAGAATTAGGCCATATGCACACGGTGCGGATTTGGCTGCGGATCCGCAGCAGATTGGCCGCTGCAGATTCGCAGCAGTGTTCCATCAGGTTTACAGTACCATGTAAACCTATGGAAAACCAAATCCGCTGTGCCCATGGTGCGGAAAATACCACGCGGAAACGCTGCGTTGTATTTTCCGCAGCATGTCAATTCTTTGTGCGGATTCCGCAGCGTTTTACACCTGTTCCTCAATAGGAATCCGCAGGTGAAATCCGCACAAAAAACACTGGAAATCCACGGTAAATCCGCAGGTAAAACGCAGTGCCTTTTACCCGCGGATTTTTCAGAAATGATGCTGAAAAATCTCACACGAATCCGAAACGTGGGCACATAGCCTTAGGGTTAGGGTTGGGTTGGAATTAGGGTTGTGGTTAGGGGTGTGTTGGGGTTAGGGTTGTGGTTAGGGGTGTGTTGCGGTTAGGGTTGTGATTAGGGTTATGGCTACAGTTGGGATTAGGGTTAGGGGTGTGTTGGGGTTAGTGTTGGAGGTAGAATTGAGGGGTTTCCACTGTTTAGGCACATCAGGGGTCTCCAAACGCAACATGGCGCCACCATTGATTCCAGCCAATCTTGTATTCAAAAAGTCAAATGGTGCTCCCTCACTTCCGAGCCCCGACGTGTGCCCAAACAGTGGTTTACCCACACACATGGGGTACCAGCATACTCAGGACAAACTGCGCAACAATTACTGGGGTCCAATTTCTCCTGTTACCCTTGTGAAAATAAAAAAATGCTTGCTAAAACATCATTTTTGAGGAAAGAAAAATGATTTTTTATTTTCACGGCTCTGCGTTGTAAACGTCTGTGAAGCACTTGGGGGTTCAAAGTGCTCACCACATATCTAGATAAGTTCCTTTGGGGGGTCTAGTTTCTAAAATGGGGTCAATTGTGGGGGGTTTCTACTGTTTAGGCACACCAGGGGCTCTGCAAACGCAACGTGACACCCGCAGACCATTCCATCAAAGTCTGCATTTCAAAAGTCACTACTTCCCTTCTGAGCCCCGACGTGTGCCCAAACAGTGGTTTACCCCCACATATGGGGTATCAGCGTACTCAGGAGAAACTGGACAACAACTTTTGGGGTCCAATTTCTCCTGTAACCCTTGGGAAATTAAAAAATTCTGGGCTAAATAATTATTTTTGAGGAAAGAAAACGTATTTATTATTTTCACGGCTCTGCCTTATAAACTTCTGTGAAGCACTTGGGGGTTCAAAGTGCTCACCACACATCTAGATAAGTTCCTTTCGGGGTCTAGTTTCCAAAATGCGGTCACTTGTGGGGGGTTTCTACTGTT
Source organism: Ranitomeya imitator (assembly GCF_032444005.1). Lineage (NCBI taxonomy): Eukaryota > Metazoa > Chordata > Amphibia > Anura > Dendrobatidae > Ranitomeya > Ranitomeya imitator. The sequence goes on along the minus strand of NC_091286.1, from coordinate 559,275,308 downwards.
TACCCACATCAGGGGCTCTGCAAACGCAACATGACGCCCGCAGAGCATTCCATCAAAGTCTGCATTTCAAAACGTCACTACTTCACTTCCGAGCCCCGGCATGTGCCCAAACAGTAGTTTACCCCCACATATGGGGTATCACCGTACTCAGGAGAAACTGGACAACAACTTTTGGGGTCAAATTTCTCCTGTTACCCTTGGGAAAATAAAAAATTGCAGGCTAAAAGATCATTTTTGAGAAAAAATTTTTTTTAATTTTCATGGCTCTGCGTTATAAACTTCTGGGAAGCACTTGGGGGTTCAAACTCCTCAACACACATCTAGATTAGTTCCTTTGGGGGTCTAGTTTCCAAAATGGGGTCATTTGTGGGGATCTCCAATTTTTAGGCACACAAGGGCTCTCCAAACGTGACATGGTGTCCGCTAATGATTGGAGCTAATTTTCCATTTAAAAAGCCAAATGGAGTGCCTTCCCTTCCGAGCCCTGACGTGCGCCCAAACAGTGGTTTACCCCCACATATGGGGTATCAGCGTACTCAGGACAAACTGGACAACAACATTTGGGGTCCAATTTCTCCTAATACCCTTGGCAAAATAGGAAATTCCAGGCTAAAAAATCATTTTTGAGGAAAGAAAAGTTATTTTTTCATTTTCATGGCTCTGCGTTATAAACTTCTGTGAAGCACCTGGGGGTTTAAAGTGCTCACTAGGCATCTAGAAAAGTTCCTTGGGGGGTCTAGTTTCCAAAATGGGGTCACTTGTGGGGGAGCTCCAATGTTTAGGCACACAGGGTCTCTCCAAACGCGACATGGTGTCCGCTAACGATGGAGATAATTTTTCATTCAAAAAGTCAAATGGCGCTCCTTCCCTTCCGAGCCTTACCATGTGCCCAAACAGTGGTTTACCCCCCCATGTGAGGTATCGGTGTACTCAGGAGAAATTGCCCAACAAATTTTAGGATCCATTTTATCCTGTTGCCCATGTGAAAATGAAAAAAATGGGGCTAAAAGAATTTTTTTGTGAAAAAAAAGTACTTTTTCATTTTTACTTATCAATTTGTGAAGCACCTGGGGGTTCAAAGTGCTCACTATGCATCTAGATAAGTTCCTTGGGGTGTCTAGTTTCCAAAATGGGGTCACTTGTGGGGGAGCTCCAATTTTTAGGCACACGGGGGCTCTCCAAACCTGACATGGTGTCCGCTAAAGAGTGGAGCCAATTTTTCATTCAAAAAGTCAAATGGTGCTCCTTCCCTTCAAAGCCCTGCCTTGCGCCCAAACAGTGGTTTACCCCTACATATGAGGTATCAGCGTACTCAGGACAAATTGGACAACAACTTTCATGGTTCAGTTTCTCCTTTTACCATTGTGAAATCAAAGAAATTGTTGCTAAAAGATAATTTTTGTGACTAAAAAGTTAAATGTTCATTTTTTCCTTCCATGTTGCTTCTGCTGCTGTGAAGCACCTGAAGGGTTAATAAACTTCTTGAATGTGGTTTTGTGCACCTTGAGGGGTGCAGTTTTTAGAATGGTGTCACTTTTGGGTATTTTCAGCCATATAGACCCCGTAAACTGACTTCAAATGTGAGGTGGTCCCTAAAAAAATGGTTTTGTAAATTTCGTTGTAAAAATGAGAAATCGCTGGTCAAATTTTAACCCTTATAACTTCCTAGCAAAAAAAAATTTTGTTTCCAAAATTGTGCTGATGTAAAGTATTCATGTGGGAAATGTTATTTATTAACTATTTTGTGTCACATAACTCTCTGGTTTAACAGAATAAAAATTCAAATTGTGAAAATTGCAAAATTTTCAACATTTTCGCCAAATTTCCATTTTTATCACAAATAAACGCATAATTTATTGACCTAAATTTACCACTAACATGAAGCCCAATATGTCACGAAAAAACAATCTCACAACCGCTAGGATCCATTGAAGCGTTCCTGAGTTATTACTTCATAAAGGGACACTGGTCAGAATTGCAAAAAATGGCCAGGTCATTAAGGTCAAAATAGGCTGGGTCATGAAGGGGTTAAACATGTACTGTAGACAAAATGCATACTGTAAAAAAAACAAACAGCAAAATCTCTAAGGGTGTGTGCCCGCAATCAGTAAACGCTGCGGGTCGGCTGCTGTGTACTTGTGCAGCGTCCAACCCGCAGTGGCCAGATGATACAGTATAGTGGATGGGATTTCAAGAAATTCCATCTCTACTATGCGTGCACTGACACCCGCACCTCACCTGCGGAGACGGACATGCGGCGCGTCTGTCCAGACCCCAGCATGCCAACTTATCTGGCGTAGACGCGAGTCTCCACAAGAGAAATCTCACCCGTGCAATGTATAGGACGCGGTGATTCCGCACAGATCAATGAACACACGCGGAATCACCTGTGTTCAAAAGATGGCAGCACTTTGGACGCAGCACATGTCCGCTGCGTCCAAGGTGCTGCAATTTCCGGATCCTCTGCACATACCCTAAAAAATGGGTGTTTTGAAAGCAGTGTTTTTACTGCCAAGAGAGTAGGCTTTGGCTGCAAAAAAAAAAATGCACCCAAAACTCTGATTTCTATGCACACCTGCACTATATGTGTATGGTTTACCCTTATTATTTCACATGGGAATTCATTTATTTCTATATAATAAATACCCTGATTCAGCAGACAATATTCCTGCCTTGTGTCATCCAGACTGTAGTGACAGCAGGTCGCACTTTCAGATTACAAGCAGTGACTGTGGTCAGAGCCTGTGGTCGAAACTAGAAAACGCCAAAGATCGACAGATCCTGAGCCGGTACAGACTGAGCGCCCACAGCCTACTCATCGAATCCGGGCGGCACCGACAGAACTACAAGCCCCGAGAGAGCAGACTCTGCCAGCAGTGCCCCCAGGAGGCCGTGGAGGATGAGGCCCACTTCCTGCTGAGGTGCCCCAAATACTCTGCAGTGAGGGACACTCACTTCAAGAGACTGTCTGATCTCCTCCCAGACTTCACCTCCAAGGAGGAGGAAGAGAAACTGCCGATAATACTGGGGGAAGAGGAAAGTGCAGCGGCCATCGCAGCGGAATATGTCAGTGCCTGCCACAGACTAAGAGGAGCCTGATATGTCATGGACTCCAGTACCCCAACACTGGACATATCCCTATCCCCCGACTAAAGAGCCTGATATGTCATGGACTCCTATACCCACCCTGGAAACATCCCCTATCCTCTAAAAGGAATTTGATATACCCTGGACCTCTATATGCCCCCCTCCCCCACCCCCCGTATTTTTACCATATGCTTTGGCAATGCTAACATGTACTTAGTCCTGCCAATAAAGCTCATTTGAATTGAATTGAATTGAACTGTGGTCAGAGCCAATGGCTGCTGTATGTGACTGCGAAACCTGATCCTACAGCAAACAGCACAGAGCTCTGGGAGCACATGAGTAAATCACAGCACTGAGGGGGTCTCAAGGGGGGTTTGGGAGAGACGCCACTGCTGTACACCCTCTGGGCACTTCATACAGGGGCTGCAGAGGTAGGGGGCCCCCTTTCTAGGTGGTGGCCCCAGGCGTCTGCCTTGTCTGCATGTGCCAAACCCTGGCCCTGCCTGGACTAATTATGGCATGGCCTTCATTACTCTGGTGCAATCAAAGTATAGCGGGTACTGCAAAGCACTGCAGATCAGATCCTATTCTATTGAATATGAGCTGTTCTTCAGTACCTGGTACTAGCCCTACACATTAAACAAAACTGCGCAGTGCAGTTTTGTTAAAAGCTTTTATAATAACAGGTGATAAGAGGGGATGCCGGATGCTGATCCTCCTTTAATCTAATATTGATTAAATATTTCAATGATAAGCAGAGGCGTAGCTAGGGCTTTGGTTCAGGGGTGGGGGGGGGGAGAAGTTTCTGAGTGGGCCCCTAATTAGGTAACCTTGATTACAACTGGGTGATGCACCCTAATAGTGGAGGAGAACCTCAGCAGATTACCGCGCTGTTGCTGAAAATAATCTCTATACAACGAGTAATATTGATATGGTCAGTAGTAGATGCCAGCCTTGCAGAACATATAAGAGATCACAGCACAGTTATAGACAATGACTTACAACTAACGTTCTTTCTGATGGAGTTGTTCACTTTTCCGGTCTTTTCCATCCGGGCCAGACTGACACAACTTCTTCCACCCAGGACTTGCTTGCAGAAAATACAACAAAGACACATTTCACTTCTCATATTCCAGCCCCATCACCATCTATTCCAACCTGCACAAACTCCTCATCCTACTAGTACCCCAATACTGAGCTGCTGCCGTATGTGTCCCTATTACTGCACCTACTGTGTGGTTCTCTGTGCCCTCTGAATTCTAAAGCAACCCTCTAGAATATAGTAATGCCGGGTGCAAGTGCCCTAGAAAACAGTGCCCACATTTTGCTCCCTAGAAAGTAATAATGCCCTGTGTGCCCCTTTGATAGTTACACTAACCTGAGTTCCCCTATAACAATAAGTGCTCACTTAACATTGAATAATGTCCCCAATCTCCCCCTGTACAGCTCCCCTATAAACAGCATGATGCCCCCTCACTGTATAGTACCACCCACACAGTATACTGACCCTTAGTAGGCCACAAACTGCTTGATGGCCCCAACACTGTAATTCCCACACTGTATGATTGCCCCCTAGATACCCTCCATATAGTATAATGTGCCAAATAGTCCTCAATATAGTATAATGCACTCCCCATAGGCCTGTAAAGTATAATGCATTTCCCATAGGCCTGCATAGTTTATTGCACTCCCCATAGGCCTGTATAGTATAATGCACTCCCCATAGGCCTGCATAGTATAATGCACTCCCCATAGGCCTGTATAGTATAATGCATTCCCCATAGGCCTGCATAGTATAATGCACTCCCCATAGGCCTGTATAGTATAATGCACTCCCCATAGGCCTGTAAAGTATAATGCATTCCCCATAGGCCTGCATAGTTTATTGCACTCCCCATAGGCCTGTATAGTATAATGCACTCCCCATAGGCCTGCATAGTATAATGCACTCCCCATAGGCCTGTATAGTATAATGCACTCCCCATAGGCCTGTATAGTATAATGCACTTCCCATTGGCCTGTATAGTATAATGCACTCCCCATTGGCCTGTATAGTATAATGCACTCCCCATAGGCATGCATAGTATAATGCACTCCCTATAGGCCTATATAGTATAATATACCCCCATAGGCCTGTATAGTATAATGCACTCCCCATAGGCCTGTATAGTGTAATACATTCCCCATAGGCCGTATAGTATAATGCACTTCCTATAGGTCTGTATAGTATAATATATTCCCCATAGGCCTGTATAGTTTAATGCTCTCCACATAGGCTAGTACAGTATAATGCACCCCCCTAGGCCTGTATAGTACAATGCACTCCCCATAGGCATGTACAGTATAATGCACTCCCCATAGGCAGCCAGTACAGTATAATGCTCCCCCATAGGCTTGTATTGTATAATACATTCCCCATAGGCCTGTAAAGTATAATGCACTCCCCACAGGCCTGTAAAGTATAATGCACTCCCCATAGGCCAGTACAGTATAATGCACTCCCCATAGGCCTGTATAGTATGATGCTCTCCCCATAGGCCAGTACAGTATAATGCACCCCCATTAGACAGCCTATATAGTATAATGCATCCGATAAAAAAAAAAAAAAACACAATACTCACCTTTCTTCCTCCTTGTTCCTGTGGTGCTCTGAGCGGACGCTCATCTTCCGATAGTGGGCGCCGGGTACTGACATCATCGCTACCCATTGTCAGTGTCGGCGTCCGTGACGTCAGACGCTGACAGGGGGATGATGGGAGAAGGAGCATAGCACTCCCTCTCTCATCAAGCTGACCCTGCGATGTCAGGTGGGGGGCCCACTGCTGGCACAGGGCCCCCCACCGCCTCCTCAGGGGCCGCAAAGCGGCCGGGCGGCAGAGCAAGGAGATCATGTCCCCCTGCTCTGCCACAGAATGTAACTGTATCGGCGTGCTGTGCACGCCAATACAGTTACATAGCGTAGGTCCAGGTCTGCCCCCTCAGAGCGCGGGGCCCTGGGCCACCGCTCCCTCTGCCTCCCTGTAGCTACACTACTGATGATAAGTAATCAATATAATTTGATTTAAAGGGAATTTTTCACCAGGTTTTTGCTACCTCATCTGAGAGCAGCGTAATGTAGGAAAAGAGACCCTGATTCCAAAAATGTATCACTTTGCTTACTGGGAGCAGTGGTTCTGACACAATCAGAGCTCTTAAGGTACCTTCACACTGAACAATTTAACAACGATAACGATAGCGATCCGTGACGTTGCAGCGTCCTGGATAGCGATATCATTGCGTTTGACACGCAGCAGCGATCTGGATCCTGCTGTGACATCGTTGGTCGGAGCAGAAAGGCCAGAACTTTATTTCGTCGCTGGATCTACCGCAGACATCGCTGAATCGGCGTGTGTGACGCCGATTCAACGATGTCTTCACTGGTAACCAGGGTAAACATCAGGTTACTAAGCGCAGGGCCGCGCTTAGTAACCCGATGTTTACCCTGGTTACCAGTGTAAATGTAAAAAAAAACAAACACTACATACTTACATTCTGCTTTACGGGCAGCCGGTGCTCACAGTCAGTGCAGGAAGCAGAGCGCCGGGGGACAGACACCGGAATGTAAGTATGTAGTGTTTTTTTTTTCTTTACATTTACAATGGTAACCAGGGTAAACATCGGGTTACTAAGCGCGGCCCTGTGCTTAGTAACCCAATGTTTACCCTGGTTACTCGGGGACTTCGCATAGTTGGTCGCTGGAGAGCTGTCTGTGTGACAGCTCTCCAGCGACCACACAGCGACGCTGCAGCGATCGGCATCATTGTCTAGATCGCTGCAGCGTCGCTAAATGTGACGGTACCTTTAGATGCAGCATGAAGCAGACCTGAGAAAGCTAACCCTACCAGGCTCTCTGTGTATATTGTCAATTGACAATGCGCTGCTTATTATAGAAGAGGGAAAAAGAACCGTAAGCACTACCCTGTGAAGGTGCCCGGGTAGGATCCCACACCATATATCAATATAAAATAAACCCGGCACTCAACTTATGGTGAATCTCTTGGGATTTATTAACAAGAGAGAAGATAAACGTTTCGGCCAATATTGGCCTTCCTCAGTAACAGGAAGTAGATAGAAGCAGGCTCACAGGGTCCGACCAAAACAGGGTCTGGAATAGCGTGGGTGGCCTGAGAGGAGCTGTGGAACAGATTAGTCCATGCGGTGTCAGTCAACTTGGCACACATCAGCAAATAAGGTCAATGTAATGTCCTGGTGAATAAACATACTTTAAAAGTAAGCACCAGCCCACAGCCTGATAAGTGACACATTGTTGAATTCAGTGTTTTAATCTCTATAGCATGCTGTCTTCAGATTACATAGTAAAAACCTGCTGTTAGATTCTCTTTAACACCATCTTTAACCCCTTCACCACCTTGGGATTTTCCATTTTTTGCGTTTTTGTGTTTTTTCTCTTTAAATGTATCCGTCAATATGGCCATGTGAGGGCTTGTTTTTTTGGGACGAGTTCTACTTTTGAACCACTCCATTGGTTGTACCATATAGTGTGCTGGAAAATAGGAACAAAAATTCTTAGTGCAGTGAAATTGCAAAAAAAGTGCAATTTCACAAATATTTTTTTTACCATGTTCACTAAATGCTAGCTGACCGGCCAATTTGATTCCCCAAGTCATTATGAGTTCATAGATATCAAACATGTATAAGTTCTTTTGTATTTAAGTGATGAAAAAACAATCCAAAGTTTGTAAAAGTAAATGGCGTCATTTTCCGTGACCCGTAGAGTCTCCACTTTTTTGGCATTTTAGGCTGGGTGAGGGCTTATTTTTTGCACTATGAGCTGACGTTTTTATCAATACCATTTTGGGATGGATACAATTTTTTGGTCGCCTTTTATTGCATTTTATTGCAATGTTGTGGCGACAAAAAAATTGTAATTCTGGCTTTTTGATTTTTCTTCTCATTACGCTGTTTACCGATCGGATTAATTATTTTTATATTTTAATAGATCAGAGTTTTCTGATTGCAATGATACAAAATATGTGTATTTTTAACTTTTTTTATTGTTTTATTTTGAACTAACGGGTTAATAAATGCTGTTAGCAAAATAGAATGTGTTAACAAAAATTTATTCTGTAAACAAAAACCACAAAACAAACAGGTAGAAATGTAATTATTAAAAGGCAAAAACTAAGCTAATAGAAGCATTTGACAACATGTATTTCAACACCAGAGATATTCCACACAGATTTAACTAATTTGGCCAAGTAATGTGAAGTAATCTTCTACTACTTATTCGAGAGCCTTTTGATAAATGACATTCTTAGTTTTTCCTTCAGGTGCAAAGACGAACAAATTTTTGGCTGTTCCAACTCTTGAACAGGCCACATAAAGTTGACCATGAGAAAAGCATGGAGATGTTTCTCGGTCTTCACATTTTTCATTGCAGCTTTTCTTTTCGCATCAGCTGACATTCGTGCCATGGAATTCCTTTTCTTATGAGGCATTATTGTGGTAAAAATAGTCTGTAACTGGCAGTTTCTATATCCTCTCACATAGAGGTAATGTGACTGACATCAGCCTTTCCACCAACACACACTAACTGACATGCTATTACCTCACACAAGCTTTGTTATACTGAGAATGTCCTTTGTTGCCTACATTAACCAATCAGAGCTCAGATTAATTAACTGTAGCAAAATAGAAGCTGAGCTGTGATTGGTTGCTATTGGCAGCCTGATAAATCCTTAGCCAACAGGAAGACCTCCCCCCTGGCAGTATATATTGGCTCACACATACACATAATAGACAGGTCATGTGACTGACAGCTGCCGTATTTCCTATATGGTACATTTGTTGCTCTTGTAGTTTGTCTGCTTATTAATCAGATTTTTATTTTTGAAGGATAATACCAGACTTGTGTGTGTTTTAGGGCGAGTTTCATGTGTCAAGTTGGGTGTGTTGAGTTGCGTGTGGCAACATGCGTGTAGCAACTTTTTGTGTGTCGAGTTGCATGTGACAGGTTAGTGTAGCAAATTGTGTGCAGCAAGTTTTGCGCATGGCGAGTTTTGCGCATGGTGAGTTTTATGTGTGGTGCGTTTTGAGAATGTGCAAGTTTTGTGTGAGACAACTTTTGCATGTGTTGCAACTAATGCGCATGTGGCAATTTTTCCGCTTGTGCAAGTTTTGCATGTGGGAGTTTTCCATGAAGTGAGTTTTGCACGTGTGGCGAGTTTTGCGTGAGCCTAGTTTTGCATGTGGCGAATTTTGCGCATAGCGAGTTTTGAGTGGTAACTTTTGTGCTTCGACTTTTATGTGGCGAGGTTGGTGTATGTGTGGTGAAATGTGTGCTGAGGGTGGTATATGTGTTCAAGCACGTGGTAGTGTGTGGCGCATTTTGTGTGTGTTCATATCCCCGTGTGTGGTGAGTATCCCATGTCGGGGCCCCACCTTAGCAACTGTACGGTATATACTCTTTGGCGCCATCGCTCTCATTCTTTAAGTCTCCCTTGTTCACATCTGGCAGCTGTCAATTTGCCTCCAACACTTTTCCTTTCACTTTTTCCCCATTATGTAGATAGGGGCAAAATTGTTTGGTGAATTGGAACGAGCGGGGTTAAAATTTCGCCTCACAACATAGCTTATGACGCTCTCGGGGTCCAGACCTGTGACTGTGCAAAATTTTGTGGCTGTAGCTGCGACGGTGCAGTTGCCAATCCTGGACATACACACATACACTTTTGACTTGCTTTAATAGTCTCCTTAAGAGACTTGTAGCTGCAATCTTCTGATTGCTTGTGCTACACATAGCAGGTCTTCAGCCCTGCTATATGTAGCACAAATTATCATCTGCTAAGTATGCGGGCTATAAGGTGACGTTCATAGCAGATGGGCAATGACTAGACTAGGGGTCTCATGCAGACTGCCAGTTGTCATGCCAATCCATCGGATCATGTAACAAGGGCGCCAATGGGCGGGTTTGGTAACACGCTTCAGGCTTGTGCATGTTAAATGCTACTGTCAAAGATTGACAGTGGCATTTAAAATGTTAACAGCTGCGGGTAAATCGATTCCACGCTCGTTTGTTAAGGGCATATGATAGCTGATCAGATCAACTATCATGTACCTGAAATGATGCAGTCTCAGCGCCGGATCCTGCATCATAGAGGGGGGAGGTGACCTATAACATTCCTATATGTCGTAAAGGGGTTAATTCTTTGTGTAGGCGACAACAGTGGCCCTCCATATCTAATATCAGTGACACTTACCCACCTCTACACCCATGCGGTAGCACCTCATATTAGCATTAGTATTGTTATGTACCTGGATTAACGCCCTTCTGATATCTGACTAATGGATACTCTACTTGTCTTGGGATTATTAATCGTAACCCTGCTCTATATTTAAATCTTGGAGCACAAAATGATATGAGAAGTCTAAATAATCCACCAAACTTCCTGAAATTCCCCCAATATAGAAAATCAGTTTCTAACAATAGGCTGTGTCATGCAATAAGATGTTAGTCAATAAATCCAAGAATTACGTTCACATCAAAAGCTGCGGGAGGACAATAAACTTGTGTTACATGAAGCTTGTTTGTAGAATCCATCCTTGCCTTATTAACGGCCTCTCACATAATTTCCTGGAGAAGTCTCTCAATCAATAGGCCATTTCACGCCGATGCCTGTAGTGATTTCTGCCATGCTTCATTCCAGTCATACATCTTAACGCCAATAAAGTTATCTTTGAACAGGCCGGACTTGTCACCCGGGCTGATTCTTGACCAAAGGAACTCATAAATACCTTTATGAGACAAATTAGCTGGTCCTTCCAGTCTTAAAACCATCTGTTCTCGGCACGTTGAGAGAATTATGGCAATAAGGTAATTATGCCTTCAGGGGTCCTTCATATATATCTCCTAGGATGTCCACTTTCTTCTTCCAGAGCCAGAAGGCCATAAAATTGCATTTGAAATTTTTCGGTAAAATGTCTATATAGGCTAAGTGAGCAAGAGAAAGCTGAATAATTAATATTACCCTGTGATTTCTGGAATATACGAGGCGCTTAGCCAGTTTTGTAACATTTTTAACGGCAATCATTAAAGTCATGCGGTGCAGGCTGCAGTGTAATTCTTCGATGTTTATTTCTGAGGCGTAATTTACTTATCAATATTTCCAAAACAAATTATAGACACATTTCCCTCCGGTAGGTTCAGACTGTACAGAAGTCTTGTGCTTCACAGTTACAAAACCTGACAGCACTATAGGCAAACAGGAACATAATGTATGCCTCAGGAAAAAAACAGTTATACCAAAGCTGGTACCAATAACAAGGGGCATCAGCTTTGCCTAAAGAAAAATAAGAAAAGCAAGTTTGAAGGGTACCCACTGTTTTATTTTTAATATGAATTTCTAGATCCTTCCTACCTTGTGCAGCAGATCGTGGGGCTCTGGGTTCTGAGTCCCCCACCGATACCAAAAATTGATCTGCAGCATGCTGCCCAGACGGCAGAAATGCTTAGCTCTTGCATGAGCTCAAGAACAGGGTTGCCAGGCGTCCAGAAATTCCTGGGCAGTATGTAAAAATAAGGCACTTTTTTGCCATGTCTGTAAAAAAAATGAAGTTGAAGAAACTTATGTAGATTTTGACTGTAATTCTCATCATTTTACAGTTTTCAGTGAATGCAGCTAATGTCTTCATATCAGAATTTTGGGCTGTAGACACGTATCACTTCTTATCCTAAAGATTTATTATGGTTTTCCAATGTGTCCATAAAAATATTGCCTGTCTGGGGTTTTTTTTATAAGTTGTCAAGAAAAAAATAAAAAAGCAAAGACAAACATAATAAATAAACAACATAGTGCATGAAAATAATATACATTATTTAGTTAACATGTTTTTTGATAAAACAAAAAATGCGAAAGCCATGCCACCACTCCACGGTGACCGTAATTGGGACAGTCCTAACTCTAATATTAAAACCCTTACTGTTTGTCAAGTGACATGCATGTGGGTAAGGGCTGAGAAGGACTTGGGCCCAACTAGTGGATACACAGCTATGGAAGATCACATCAATATAATGCCCAGCCTATTGGAAAGACAGGCCACACCTTTATAGGCACATGATGCAAACAGGCTGAAAAAAACCCCAAAGGTATGAATTGGAATATAAGCTGGTGTGCATGCATCGTGTAAGCGCATGTTCACATTACAAAGTGAATAGAAAAAATAAAAAGTCAAGTTGGCAACCCTGCACATGAAGAGTCAACTGTACAAACTCAATGGAGAGTTGATAAGTCTGCGCACAGGGTGAAGTTCAGGCTCACGGACTTTCTATTGATCCTTTACACCGCTGTGTGTACGCAGGACCTCAGCACTTCTGCTGGCTGAGCAGCTTCCCGCAGAATCAGGGGCCGGATTCTTCTGTTCACTTAGTAACTGAACGACGTGCATCTTTGGATGCATGTTCAGTTGCAATCTATTGCTGTGCAAGACCTGCTACTTGCACGTCACTGGCATCCGCCGGCGCATCCGCACCTCAAGTGGGTCAGGAAGAGTGCGCCACTGAACGGTGGCCAGGTAAGGAGAAACTTTTTTCTTTACTGAAATCTGCAATATGGGGAGACATATGAGGGGGCATGATGGAAGCCTAAGGGGGGCAGAGTGGGAATATATGATGGGGCAGAATGGAGACATGGGGACAGGATGGAGACATATGGAAAAGCACGATGGAGACATATGGGGGCAGGATGGAGACATACGAGGGGGAAAAATGAAGACATATGAGGGGACAGGATGGAGACATATGGGGCAGGATGGAGACATGAGGGGACAGGATGGAGACATATGGGAAAGCAGGATGGAGACATATGGAGTGCAGGATGAAGACATATGAAGGGGCAAAATGGAGACATAAGAGGGGGCAGAATGGAGACATCTTGGGAGCAGGAGGGAGACATATGGGGGGCAGGATGGAGACATATGGGGGGCAAGATTGAGACATATGGGGCCAGGATGAGAGGACAAATATGAGGGTAGGATGGAGACATATGGAGAGAAGGATGGAGACATATGGGGGTAGGATGGAGACTTATGGGGAGGATGCAGAATGAAGACCTATGGCACCAGGATGAGAGGATATATATGGGGCCAGAATCAGAAGACATATGGGACCAGGATGAGAGGACATATATGGGGCTAAGATGGGAGGACATATATGGGGCCAGGATTGGAGGACATGTGGGAACAGGATGGAGACACATGAGCTCATGATGGGAGGACATATGGCAGCAGGATAGAGACACCTGGGGCCAGGAATAAGACACATGGGGGCCAGGATGGGGGACGTTATTACAGGAAGGTGCCAGGAAGTAGGACATTATTACTGTAGGGGCTAATTAAGGGATATTATTACTGCTGTGATGTATTTTATTTTTGAGGATACTGTTTTCAGTAGATGGGGTCCTGTTACTGTGCAGGGTTACCCTGTCTCTTTTTTTCTTCATCTGGTGTAGTGTAGAAGCTGGGGAAAATTGGGGAATGTGCTCTAGATAACTGTGTTATTTTCTGCAGAGACGTGTTCTGACTGTAGTAAGTGATGGGGGTCTGCGCAGGATGAAGAAACAAAGCGAAGATGAATATCTTCAACTATAGATGTCACTGGTAAGTCAGAGTGTTACCTGTATACTGACCCTATACACTATATACTATATGCAGAGCTACTGTGTGTAATGTCACCATCATCACTGTATTACCTATACACTGACACTATATACAGAGCTCATGTGTATAATGTCACTGGTGAGTCATTATTACCTGTATACTGACTATATACCCTGTATACTATGTACAGAGCTCATGTATACAAGGCACTTATGGTAATATTAGTATTGTTTTTTTTTTTAATTACGGATCGGTTTTGTAGTATTCAGTCACCATGTGGTGGTAATATGTGGTCTGGTCACGGTGCGGCTGTATTTTTCCCTTGTATGTGGTATTAATGGTCATTTTAAAAAAATGTATGTGATACATTCCCTTAAAGAATAATGCATCAGGCTATGTACAGTATGTGATATGGTGTTCAATGGGACCTGTTCATGTGTGATTGGTAAGAAAGTGATGCAGAAGTGGGGTTTTTCCAAGAGTGGGCGGTGGGACTGTGGAAGGTTCGAGGAGTGGAAGCAGAGCCAGGGTGGACCCTGGGCATTAACGCAAGGGAGCCTGAAAAGTTTGCCAGTATTCAACCCTGAAATTCCTGGTGGCAGCCCTGCTTGTAATGCAAGGAGCGAAATCCTGCAACTCGTTGCTATGGTATCTTCAGCAGTAAATACCACTGTTGGTGTCACTGCATGACCAACAATGTGGGAGGTCCACAGTAATTATATCCTGTGGGAACATAATCTAAAAAATGTTCATATATTGCATGTTTGCGGCAAATATTATTGCCTTGCAATGTTTTCATTTCCTGTTCTGTCCAGATGTCACCGTATCTCAGAATTCCAAGAGGAGGAAGTTCACCGACAGCCATATTGGGACACCCAAGGGATGGATGTCTCAATATGGAAACTGCTGCTGGTACCAACCTATTGCATGGTACCACCAGCGGAACACCGTCGCACCACACAAACAAACACTCAATACGCCGTACGCACCACACACACACTCACACTCACACACACTCACACTCACACACACTCACACACTCACATTCACACACTCACACACACTCACGCTCACCCACACACAAACACTCACTCAGCCTCTTGCGCAGTACCACCAGCAGGACACCGTCGCAAACATGCCCCCACCAGGATCATCCGAACGATTCACTGACTGCCACCATCTTTGTAGAGGAGGAGTGCATGCGCAAATTTAATGTGACCGCCGCTATCTGTCTGCACAAAGATGCCGGCAGTCTGATTTACTGCACCTGCGCGAATTACACGCAGGTGCAGTGAATCATTTGGCTGATCCCAGCAGCAGATGCGTGAAGTGTCTACAGGCAGAGGAAGCCGGTCACATTAAAGGGGTTTTCCCACAAACGAAAGTTCATTTTAAAAATTGACTGTGTCTGACCGTGTACGGAGCATACCACATCTCCTGGGCAGGGGAGGAAGCAAAAGACAATACTGACATTACAGCAGGGGATCACAGAGGATTCATTTTGTGAGGTAAAATATTTCACTGACTGTTTTTAAAAAATACTATACCTCACAAAAGGTATCCTCTGCGATCTCCTGCTGTAATGTCAGTATTGTCTTTTGCTTCCTCCCCTGCCCAGGAGCTGTGGTATGCTCGGTACACGGTCAGACACAGACAATTTTTAAAATGAACTTTTGTTTGAGGGAAAACCCCTTTAAAAAGCAAATATCAACGCCAACATGGCTCCTCATAAAAAGTATGCCAATGACAATGAAAGGAAAGCAGCAAACGCACATGTCGAAGACAACATAGGGCAAATGAAACTCTTGAAGAGCAACAGCATCGCTGGGACTAAAACAATGCATATAAGCGTAGGCATGGAATGTTTAAATAAAAATGAACATTTAACTTGTTTTCACACAATTTACTTCAGCTCCAATTTGATTTATTTTACCAAGGGTAACAGGAGAAAATGGACCCCAAAAGTTGTTGTACAATTTGTCCTGAGTACAACGATACCCCATATGTGGGGGAAAACCACTGCTTGGGCGCATGGCAGAGCTCGGAAGGGAAGGAGCGCTATTTTACTTTTCAATGCAAAATTGACTGGAATTGAGATGGGACGCCATGTTGCATTTGGAGAACCCCTGATGTGCCTAAACATTTAAACCCCCCATAAGTGACACCATTTTGGAAAGTAGACCCCCTAAGGCACTTATCTAGATGTGTGGTGAGCACTTTTACCCACCAAGTGCTTCACAGAAGTTTATATGCAGAGCCGTGAAAATAAAAATTATTATTTTTGTCCCACAAAAATTATATTTTAGCCCCCAGTTTTGTATTTTCCCAAGGGTAACATGAGAAATTGGACCCCAAAAGTTGTTGTCCCATTTGTCCTGAGTACGCTGATACCCCATATGTGGGGGGGAACCACCGTTTGAGCACATGGCAGAGCTCGGAAGGGAAGGAGCGCCATTTGGAATGCAGACTTAGATGGAATGGTCTGCAGGCGTCACATTGCGTTTGCAGAGCCCCTAATGTACCTAAACAGTAGAAACCCCCCACAAGTGTCCCCATATTGGAAACTAGTCCCCCCAAGGAACTTATCTAGATGTGTTGTGAGAACTTTGAACCCCCAAGTGTTTCACTACAGTTTATAACGCAGAGTTGTGAAAATAAAAAATATTTTTTTTCCCACAAAAAAGGTTTTTTAGCCCCCCAAATTTTTATTTTCCCAAGGGTAACAAGAGAAATTTGACCCCAAAAGTTGCTGTCAAATTTGTCCTGAGTACGCTGATACCCCATATGTTGGGGTAAACCCTTGTTTGGGCGCACGGGAGAGCTCGGAAGGGAAGGAGTACTGTTTTACTTTTTCATCGCAGAATTGGCTGGAATTGAGATTGTACGCTATGTCGCGTTTGGAGAGCCCCTGATGTGCCTAAACAGTGGAAACCTCCAATTCTAACTGAAACCCTAACCCTAGCCCCAACCCTAACCCTAGTCCTAACCCTAACCCTAACCCTAGCCCTAACCCTATCCCTAGCCTTAACCCTAGCCCTAACCCTAAGCCTAGCCCTAACCCTAACCTTAACCCTACCCCTAGCCCTAACCCTAGCTCTAACCCTAATCCTAGCCCTAACCCTAGCCCTAATCCTAACCCTAGCCGCAATCCTAACCCTAGCCCTAACCTTAGCCCTAATCCTAGCCCTAACCCTAATGGGAAAATGGAAATAAATATATTTTTTTAATTTTATTATTTTTCCCTAACTAAGGGGGTGATGAAAGGGGGTTTGATTTACTTTTATAGTGGGTATTTTAGCGGATATTTATGATTGACAGCTGTCTTACACTAAAAGACGCTTTTTATTGCAAAAAATAGTTTTTGCGTCTCCACATTTTGAGAGCTATAATTTTTCCATATTTTGGTCCACAGAGTCATGTGAGGTCTTGTTTTTTGCCGGACAAGTTGACGTTTTTAGTGGTAACATTTTCGGGCACGTGACATTTTTTGATAGCTTTTTATTCCAATTTTTGTCAGGCAGAATGACCAAAAACCAGCTATTCGTAAATTTCTTTTTGGGGGGCGTTTATACCATTCCATCTTTGGTAAAATTGATAAAGCAGTTTTATTGTTCAGGTCAGTACGATTACAGTGATACCTCATTTATATCATTTTTTTATGTTTTGGTGCCTTTATACGATAAAAACTATTTTATAGAAAAAATAATTATTTTTGCATCGCTTTATTCTGAGGACTATAATTTTTTTATTTTTTGCTGATGATGCTGTATGGCGGCTCGTTTTTTGCGGGACAAGATGACGTTTTCAGCGGTACAATGGTTATTTATACCCGTCTTTTTGATCGCGTGTTATTCCACTTTTGGTTCGGTGGTACGATAATAAAGTGTTGTTTTTGTCTCTTTTTTTTTTCTTACCACGTTCACTGAAGGGGTTAACTAGCAGGAAATTATTATAGGTGGGGCTGTTACGGATGCTGCAATACTAAATATGTGTACTTTTATTTTTTTTTTATTATTTAGATAAAGAAATGTATTTATGGGAACAATATTTTTATTCTTTATTTAGGAATTTTTTTTTCACACGTGAATATTTTTTCGTTAGCCCCAGTTTTGTATATTCCCAAGGGTAACATGAGAAATTGGACCCCAAAAGTTGTTGTCCCATTTGTCCTGAGTACGCTGATACCCCATATGTGGGGGGGGGAACCACCGTTTGAGCGCATGGCAGAGCTCGGAAGGAAAGGAGCGCCATTTGGAATGCAGACTTAGATGGAATGGTCTACAGGCATCACATTGCGTTTGCAGAGCCCCTAATGTACGTAAACAGTAGAGACCCCCCACAAGTGTCCCCATATTGGAAACTAGACCCCCAAGGAACTTTTCTAGATGTGTTGTGAGAACTTTGAACCCCCAAGTGTTTCAGTACAGTTTATAACGCAGAGCTGTGAAAATAAAAAATAATTTTTTCCCACAAAAAGGGTTTTTTAGCCCCCCAAATTTTTATTTTCCCAAGGGTAACAAGAGAAATTCGACCCCAAAAGTTGCTGTCCAATTTGTCCTGAGTACGCTGATACCCCATATGTTGGGGTAAACCCTTGTTTGGGCGCACGGTAGAGCTCAGAAGGGAAGGAGTACTGTTTTACTTTTTCATCGCAGAATTGGCTGGAATCGAGATCGTACACTATTTCGCGTTTGGAGAGTCCCTGATGTGCCTAAACAGTGGAAACCCCCAATTCTAACTGAAACCCTAACCCTAGCCCCAACCCTAGCCCTAGCCCTAACCCTAGCCCTAACCCTAGCCCTAACCCTAACCCTAGCCCTAACCCTAACCCTAGCCTTAACCCTAGCCCTAACCCTAACCCTAGCCCTAACCCTAACCTTAACCCTACCCCTAACCCTAGCCCTAGCTCTAACCCTAATCCTAGCCCTATCCCTAGCCCTAATCCTAACCCTAGCCGCAATCCTAACCCTAGCCCTAACCTTAGCCCTAACCCTAGCCCTAACCCTAATGGGAAAATGGAAATAAATACATTTTTTAATTTTACTATTTTTCCCTAACTAAGGTGGTGATGAAGGGGGGTTTGATTTACTTTTATAGTGGGTATTTTAGTGGATTGTTATGATTGGCAGCTGTCACACACTAAAAGACGCTTTTTATTGCAAAAAATAGTTTTTGCGTCTCCACATTTTGAGAGCTATAATTTTTCCATATTTTGGTCCACAGAGTCATGTGAGGTCTTATTTTTTGCGGGACGAGTTGTCATTTTTATTGGTAACATTTTCGGGCATGTGACATTATTTGATAGCTTTTTATTCCAATTTTTGTCAGACAGAATGACCAAAAACCAGCTATTCGTAAATTTCTTTTTGGGAGGCGTTTACACCATTCCATCTTTGGTAAAAATTGATAAAGCAGTTTTATTGTTCGGGTCAGTACGATTACAGTGATACCTCATTTATATCATTTTTTTATGTTTTGGCGCCTTTATACGATAAAAACTATTTTATAGAAAAAATAATTATTTTTGCATCGCTTTATTCTGAGGACTATAACTTTTTTATTTTTTGCTGATGATGCTGTATGGCGGCTCGTTTGACGTTTTCAGCGGTACCATGGTTATTTATACCCGTCTTTTTGATCGCGTGTTTTCGTTCGGCGGTACGGTAATAAAGCGTCGTTTTTTGCCTCTTTTTTTTTTTTTCTTACCGCGTTCACTGAAGGGGTTAACTAGCAGGAAAGTATTATAGGTGTGGTTGTTACGGATGCGGCAATACTAAATATGTGTACTTTTATTGTTTTTTATTATTATTTAGATAAAGAAATTTATTTATGGTAACAATATATATTTTTTTCTTTATTTAGGAATTTTTTTTTTTTGCACACGTGAATATTGTTTTTTTTACTTTACAACATTGCCCCGGGGGGGCATCAAGTTATAGGGTCAGATCGCTGATCTGACACTTTGCACAGCACTGTGTCAGATCAGCGATCTGACATGCAGGGCTGCAGGCTTACCAGCGCTTGCTCTGAGCAGGCGCTGGTAAGGCATCTCACTGCAAGACCCAGATGTAGCCCCGCGGCTATTTTGGATCCGGGGCCTGCAGGGAGAAGGAGGTAGGAGATACTTGGAGCAACGCGATCGCATCACATTGCTCCAAGGGTCTCAGTGAAGCACGCAGGGAGCCCTCTCCCTGCGTGATGCTTCCCTATACCGCCGGAACACTGCGATCATGTTTGATCACAGTGTGCCGGGGGTTAAGGTGCCTGGGGCGGTCCGTGACCGCTCCTGGCACATAGTGCCGGATGTTAGCTGCGATAGTCAGCTGACACCTGGCCATGATCGGCCGCGCTCCCCCGTGAGCGCACCCGATCTTATATGACATACTATCCCGTTACTGGGAATTAAGTCCCAGGTCACCT
This sequence comes from Ranitomeya imitator, assembly GCF_032444005.1. NCBI lineage: Eukaryota > Metazoa > Chordata > Amphibia > Anura > Dendrobatidae > Ranitomeya > Ranitomeya imitator. The sequence goes on along the minus strand of NC_091286.1, from coordinate 559,255,148 downwards.
TGACGGGATAGTACATCATATGGGGTTAAGGGTTTAAGCAACAAAATTCGGAGCAAATATTCAACATGTGAAGATATCATATTTACATAGTTACATAGGTTGAAAAAAGACCAAGGTCCATCAAGTTCAGTCTTTCTCCACCAATTCTAAATTATATCCTTAAGAATAGATGCCTTCATGCATCATATTTTTAAAGATTTTTTTTTCCAAAAATACAGTCAAATCAGATCTTAGCCACAATGCAAACATTGCATGCTGTGGTCTTATTTTTTTAATATTCTTTCCCTTTTTTGTGACTTTTTTTCTCAAACCGCTGCATGCTCTACTTATGGCATTTTTCCCTTATAGACCTCCCTTCTTTTCCCCCCCTGTGTCAAAAATGCATGCATGTCGCTACTTTTGATGGTGCTTTTGTTTCCTTTTTGACTTTATAAATCTTGTAATTCTGAGAATTTAGACATCACATAATCTCTAATCCTAATTGGTTATATTAGATCACACTTCATGAGTAATCCTAGAGGGATGTGATACTAGGGCAACTCTATATTTCTGCTTTAGGCTACCATCACACTAGCAGTATTTGGTCAGTATTTTACATCAGTATTTGTAAGCCAAAACCAGGAGTGGAACAAATAGAGGAAAAGTATAATAGAAACATATGCACCACTTCTGCATTTATCACCCACTCCTGGTTTTGGCTTACAAATACTGATGTAAAATACTGACCAAATATTGCTAGTGTGACGGCAGCCTTACTCTGATAGAATTTATAAGCGACTCAGTTTTTCAGGATATTAAAACTACTGTAAGGTGGCTGTTAGACACCTAGTGGTAGGAAGATAAACTAACACAATTGCTTTAGCACATATAGAACTAAAAGGGGTTAATCAGCCATGACAGACTTATTGTCGTCATATCACCACCCATGATGTGGTCCACTTTGTAAATTGAAAGCTGGCTGTGTGTATGGAAGTTTACAGATTTCCTGCATTAAGTGCCTTTGCTAAAGGACTAAAAAGCAGGACTCTAAAGGTACCTTCACACTAAACGATATCGCTAGCGATCCGTGACGTTGCACCGTCCTCGCTAGCGATATCATTCAGTTTGACACGCAGCAGCGATCAGAATCCTGCTGTGATGTCGTTGGTCGGGGCTTGAAGGCCAGAACTTTCTTTGGTCGCTGGCTCTCCCGCTGACATCGCTGAATCGGCGTGTGTGACGCCGATTCAGCGATGTCTTCGCTGGTAACCAGGGTAAACATCAGGTTACTAAGCGCAGGGCCGCGCTTAGTAACCCGATGTTTACCCTGGTTACCATGCTAAAGGTAAAAAAAACAAACGCTTCATACTTACCTTCTGCTGTCTGTCCCCGGTGCTGTGCTTTCCTGCACTCACTGTGAGCACAGCGGCCGGAAAGCACAGCGGTGACGTCACCGCTCTGCTTTCCGGCCGCTGTGCTCACAGCCAGTACAGAGAAGCAGAGCGCCGGGGACAGACAGCGGAAGGTAAGTATGAAGCGTTTGTTTTTTTTACTTTTAGGATGGTAACCAGGGTAAACATCGGGTTACTAAGTGCGGCCCTGCGCTTAGTAACCCGATGTTTACCCTGGTTACCGGCATCGTTGGTCACTGGAGAGCTGTCTGTGTGACAGCTCTCCAGCGACCAAACAGCGACGCTGCAGCGATCCGGATCGTTGTCTGGATCGCTGCAGCGTCGTTTATTGTGAAGGTACCTTAAGGGTACCGTCACACAGTGACATTTTGATCGCTACGACGGCACGATTCGTGACGTTCCAGCGATATATCCATGACGTTCCAGCGATCTCGTTGTGTCTGACACGCTCCTGCGATCAGGGACCCCGCTGAGAATCGTACGTCGTAGCAGATCGTTTGAAACTTTCTTTCGTCGTCTAGTGTCCTGCTGTGGCGGCATGATCGCATGGTGTAACAAAGGTGTGCACGATATTGTATACGATGTGCGCATAGTAACCAATGGCTTCTACATCGCACATACGTCATGAAATTATCGCTCCAGCGTCGTACATTGCAAAGTGTGACAGCAGTCTACGACGCTGGAGCGATATTGTTACGATGCTGTAGCGTCACGGATCGTGCCGTCGTAGCGATCAAAATGCCACTGTGTGATGGTACCCTAAGCCAGGCTAGCTAACCAGCACTATTGTATGAAATTGTTGCTTTATGTTTTATCCTATGCTGGACAATCACTGTATTTGAGTTTCCTGTGATGTGGTTTATGAGGACTGAAATAAACCAGCCGGACTTTAAAGAAAAATTATTCCTATGATACATCATATCACTCCCAATTGAGAAACATTGCTACATTTTGTGTTTGAAGTTGGGTCATCAGTTCCAGGCAACGTGTCACAACTACAGAAGTTTTGCATGTCTTGGGTGAAGGCAGCTATAAGCCAGGGGGCAACGTCACACAGCATGGAAGAAATTATTAAACACTTGGTGCAAGCCCAGCAGCAGCAACAGCTACAGCAGCAGCAACAACTACAGCTGAAGCAGCAGCAACAGTAACAGCTGGCACAACAAGAGACACATTGTTGCATAGTTTGGTCACAGAAGAAACTTGTGAGAGTAGATTATATGGAGTAATTCAACTTTTATTTTAACAGAACATGAGTTACATGCATCAGCTTCTTAATACAGCAGAACAGGAAGTCTGAAAGACCTTTTATCAGAGAGAAAATAAAACCAAAGTACAACAAGTATATGCATTACATTTAACTAAGCATATAACAGTAACAACATTGCCATCTACTGTCAAAAAAGTGTAAACTCCTCCTGCACACAAATAAGTCTGTATCTGTTACATATCTGCCAACATTAATTAGCGGTTTATCCATCAGCTCCTGAAAAAGAACCAACAACAGCAGCAGCAGATTAAATTAGTCACAGAAGTGGTTCATTGCATAGCGACAGCTCCGACTCCAAGGTCAGCTGATGATTTTTCTATCCAGAAGGAGAGGGGGAGAGCATTGAAGAAAATGATCCCAGGTGATGATATAGAGGCGCTTTTAACCATTTTTTAAAGGGTCACCAAAAGGGAAAAACTCCCACCAGAGCAGTGGGTAGAAGTCCTGGTGCCATACTTAATGGGGGAGCCACAAAAGGCCTACTATGATTTAGCCTTGCAGGATGCCAAAGAATATGCTAGATTGAAAATAGAAATTTTGGTGCATTTGGGGGTGACAATGTCTGTCAGGGCACAACAGGTCCAATGCTGGGCAAATCACCATAACAAACCCCCTCGTTCCTAAATGTTTGATCTGCTATGTCTCAGCCAAAAGAGGCTGCAGCTGGGGTCCTCTAACCTGGCGCAGATGGTAAAGCGAGTTGAAATAGACCAGTTCATGCATTCCCATTTGAGCACGTTGCAGACTTGGGTTGCCCAGGGAGAACGCCGGAGGGCCAATAACATGGTCGGACTGGTCAAAAGGTATCAGGGTGTGATTGGGGAAGTCATCTAGGAAAGGTCCAGGCTGTGTTTTATGCTCTCAAAATAGCGGGGTTCTCTATAAATCCCCAAAAATGTGCTATGGGTAGAAATGGGTGAAACCGAACCGTAGAGTTAGGCTGGAAGGGGCCAATATCCATGGCCCCTAACTAGCTTGAGAATACCAACCCCCAGCTGTCTGCTTTAGCAAGGCTGGTTGCCAAAATAGGGGGACCCCATGTCATTTTTTAAAATTATTTATTTCAATAGTTTAAAAAATCAGTGGGAACCCCTTTATTCTTGATAACCAGCCTTGCTGAAGCTAACAGCTGAGGGTTGCAGCCCCAAGCTGTGAGTTTTGCCTGGCTGGTTATCAAAAATACAGGGGAACCCATGCCATTTAAAAAAAAAAAAAAATTTGTTTACAGCGTTACAGCTAATGATTACTCTCATCAGCTGCTCTTGCTCTCGCTGTTATTACCGGCAGCAGGCGTCTGCTATTGGGAGCAGTAGTCCCATCAGCTGACACCAGTGACCGGAGGTAAACTTTATACCTCCGATCACAGCTGTGCACTCACACTGTCTTTTGACAGTATTGGAACCGCGACTCTCTGACCAGTGATGATGATTTTACCACAGATTAGAAGCGGTGTTTGCGGTTCTGTCATGCACATGATAGTGAGGCAAAAATTGGATGTTCGGGGCCCCTATTAAAGTGAATGGGGTCTGGGTTCAGGTTCAGGTACTGTTATGGCACCCGAACCTGAACGTTTTTGTAACTGTACGGCCGAACCCACCAGACCTGATCATCGATGTGTCCTGCCATCTCTAGCCATGGTGAAACGAGGCCAAATACCTTGGATATGCAGTAGGTAGATGTGAAATCAAACCACAGATCAATAAAATGCATGCAATCCAGAACTGTCCGGAACCACTCTCAAAAAAGAAAGATAGGGCCTTTCTGGGAATCTTGGGGTACTATAGTAGGTTCATTACAAATTTTGTCATGGTGGACTCACTCCTTGCCGACCTTCTTAAGAGGGCAAAATCAGTCATGGCCAAGTGGACGTCGGAGGCGGCTTTTCAAGAACTGAAAGTAGCTCTATGTAAGCAGTCGCTACTGGTTGCCCCCAACTTTAACAAGGAATTTGTACTCCAAATGGACACCATAGAAGTCAAATCAGGAGTGGTCCTTTCTCAGAAGATAAATGGGGAGGAGCATACTGTTCTCTATCTAAGTAGGAAACTGTCGGCATGTGAGAAAAATTATTCCATTGTAGAAAAGGAATGTTTGCCATAAAGTAGGCAGTGGACACATTGCAATATTATCTCTTAGGGCAGAAATTTAAATTGGTGTCAGACCATGCCCCACTCAGGTGGATGAGGGAGGAAAAGGGGAAAAATGCTTGTGTTAACCACTGGTTTTAGCCCTGCAGGATTTCTGCTTCCATGTAAAACACAGAGTCGGGCGTAACATGGTAATGCCGATGCCCTCTTGAGAATCCCATGTATAGTGGAAGAAGGTGCCAAACCTACAGCTTTAGGCAGAGGAGGGTATGTAAGTTGGCTGTCGGACACCTAGTAGTCGGGAGATAAACTTTGAGGAATGCTATAGTACATATAGGACTAAAAAAGGTTAATTGGCCATGACAAATTGATTGTGAGCAGCTGAAGATTTGGGAGAGATGGCTGCTCACCATATCTCCACCACTGAGTGTGGTTCACTTTGTAAATTGAGAACTGTTTGCCTCACACATGGCTGTGTGTTTGTAGGTATGCAGATTTCCTTGATTGAGTACCTTTGCTAAATGACTGAGAAGCTAGACTCAAAGCCAGGTGGGGTTAACCAGCACTATTTTATGGACTTGTTGCTTTATGTTTTATTTCATGCCGAACAAGGGCTGTATTTGAGTTTCCTGTGATGTGGTTTATGAGGTCTAAAATAAACCTGTTGGACTTAAAATAGAAATGGTTCCTGTGATACCTCAGATCGCTCCCAAGTGAGTAGCATTGTTACACTACATTAATGTCTACAGTTCCATTGAATATTTATCTACGTATCAACTATTAATCAGATACGGTGAGACTAACTGGTCCCAGTGTAATTATATGAACTGTAGTACCTGGATAAGCCTGCACTTTAGTACGGTGGAATTGTTTTACATTTTAAATAATATTAATAAAGAATTTTAATGTATTGTCTATTCGCTTAGGTTAGTGATTTTTTTGTTTGTATTTACCTAGCTAAATAGTTACATAGATTAAAAGAAAACTAGGGTTCATCAACTTCAAACTTTCCCCCTCCAATATATATTCTTTGTCACTAAATTATCTATATCCCACAATGCCATTTCTGCTGAGGAAAGCATCCAGCTCTTTTTTAAAAGCTGTTAGTGTCTGCCATTACTACCTCTTGTGGTCGGCATTCCACAGTCTGACTGCTCTAACTGTAAAGAAAACTTTCCTATTTAGCTGCCAGAATCGCCTTTCTTCCACCCGTAGAGAGAATTAAAGGAATGTTATAGTGTACATGATATAATATCCTTCATAATTATAGTTTATTCAGGACTTTTTTTTGCAATGGGTTTAAAAACTAACAGGCCATTAGTTGCTAACTACCTACCTATTATACCTGATGCAGGCACGCTGCAGTCATTGACCGCTCCTGCCGGTGATTCAGCTTCAGCTACAGAGTAGCTCTTCCTCTCCCAGGCTTCTTTGTCGTAGAGGCATGACTGCCAATGTCATGCTGTTTGACAGCTATCTCCCTGCAGTTAGGCAGCAGGGAGCCGATGTCAAAAGGCATGATGGAGGAAGTCACACCCCATTAACAGAGCAGAAAAGGAGCGGATGCTCTGTCGATGTGCAATCAGCGGAAGCTGCAGAATCACCGGCAGGAGTGGTCTGTAACTGCTCTGTTCCGGCAGAGATCAGGTCAGGCACAACAGGCAAGTAGGTAGCAAATGACCTGCCTGTTTGTTTTTAGGCCCATAGTATAAAAAATAGTCTTGGATAAACCCATTAAGTTCATTGTGCACTCGAGTTTACAAGCGCAGCAGCACTCATCACTTGGCTTTATACTAAGGAGACCAGTATATAATAAATATACCTATCAGATGAGGTTCTTCTTCATGGGTTCTGCTCCTATTAAACATTTGGAAGACCTCAGCACATAACCTCTCTTGTTTCTTGACATCTTTTTCTACATGAAATCTTAATTTGCACAATTAAGTGGCTGAGGCGCCACATCAGTCAGGTTAATTAAAGCACCTCTTTAACGGGCTAGAAGCTAAAAAAAAATCTGTCTAATTAGTGTAACATTTTAGCATTGCCAATTGCATCCATAATCATAGTTTTATTGGATCTGCATGACTAGCCTGCAGTTGTAACTTTCACAAATTGTAGTCTGTCCAGAGTGGTCCGTAGCATTCACATTAACCCTTCTATAACACAATGCTTCACGGTAAAGTGCAGAAATGTATTGCACCGCATCTACTTAATATGACTGATATACTACTAATAGATTCATATACTGTTAATTTTGATTGTTGCTATGATCATGGCTGCTTTGGGTGCGGGGCATTGATGTCTTATGTACTTATAGGGCCAATGATAATCTGAAAAAATCAAGCCTGCCACCTATGTCCACTGTGAATGTCCCATGATAAAGCCTAACAGTCCTTATTACTGTAGTTTATTAGTTTATTTAATAAATCTGCCCCAATATTTGATGCATGAACTGTAATACTACTTGTGTTCAGCAGATGGCAATAAAAACCCAAACTATTGCACTTAACTTTTTTTGTAATTTTTTTTATCTTTTTTTTCTAAAATACCCTTCTATGATAAATTTCAAGAAAGTCGTAATCTTGTGATGTTTCGCATATTTTGATTCTCAAAGAGAACAAACGTATACAAGTAATTGCACATCTTCGTTTGAACTCAAATGTATTTTTTCTTTATATGCTTTTATGTAGTTACAGTGGGGCAACAAAGTATTTAGTCAGTCAGCAATAGTGCAAGTTCCACCACTTAAAAAGATGAGAGGCGTCTGTAATTTACATCATAGGTAGACCTCAACTATGGGAGACAAACTGAGAAAAAAAAATCCAGAAAATCACATTGTCTGTTTTTTTAACAATTTATTTGCATATTATGGTGGAAAATAAGTATTTGGTCAGAAACAAACAATCAAGATTTCTGGCTCTCACAGACCTGTAACTTCTTCTTTAAGAGTCTCCTCTTTCCTCCACTCATTACCTGTAGTAATGGCACCTGTTTAAACTTGTTATCAGTATAAAAAGACACCTGTGCACACCCTCAAACAGTCTGACTCCAAACTCCACTATGGTGAAGACCAAAGAGCTGTCAAAGGACACCAGAAACAAAATTGTAGCCCTGCACCAGGCTGGGAAGACTGAATCTGCAATAGCCAACCAGCTTGGAGTGAAGAAATCAACAGTGGGAGCAATAATTAGAAAATGGAAAACATACAAGACCACTGATAATCTCCCTCGATCTGGGGCTCCACGCAAATTCCCACCCCGTGGGGTCAGAATGATCACAAGAACGGTGAGCAAAAATCACAGAACCACGTGGGGGGACCTAGTGAATGAACTGCAGAGAGCTGGGACCAATGTAACAAGGCCTACCATAAGTAACACACTACGCCACCATGGACTCAGATCCTGCAGTGCCAGACGTGTCCCACTGCTTAAGCCAGTACATGTCCGGGCCCGTCTGAAGTTTGCTAGAGAGCATTTGGATGATCCAGAGGAGTTTTGGGAGAATGTCCTATGGTCTGATGAAACCAAACTGGAACTGTTTGGTAGAAACACAACTTGTCGTGTTTGGAGGAAAAAGAATACTGAGTTGCATCCATCAAACACCATACCTACTGTAAAGCATGGTGGTGGAAACATCATGCTTTGGGGCTGTTTCTCTGCAAAGGGGCCAGGACGACTGATCCGGGTACATGAAAGAATGAATGGGGCCATGTATCGTGAGATTTTGAGTGCAAACCTCCTTCCATCAGCAAGGGCATTGAAGATGAAACGTGGCTGGGTCTTTCAACATGACAATGATCCAAAGCACACCGCCAGGGCAACGAAGGAGTGGCTTCGTAAGAAGCATTTCAAGGTCCTGGAGTGGCCTAGCCAGTCTCCAGATCTCAACCCTATAGAAAACCTTTGGAGGGAGTTGAAAGTCCGTGTTGCCAAGCGAAAAGCCAAAAACATCACTGCTCTAGAGGAGATCTGCATGGAGGAATGGGCCAACATACCAACAACAGTGTGTGGCAACCTTGTGAAGACTTACAGAAAACGTTTGACCTCTGTCATTGCCAACAAAGGATATATTACAAAGTATTGAGATGAAATTTTGTTTCTGACCAAATACTTATTTTCCATCATAATATGCAAATAGTTAAAAAAACAGACAATGTGATTTTCTGGATTTTTTTTTCTCAGTTTGTCTCCCATAGTTGAGGTCTGCCTATGATGTAAATTACAGACGCCTCTCATCTTTTTAAGTGGTGGAACTTGCACTATTGCTGACTGACTAAATACTTTTTTGCCCCACTGTATATCGAACTCTTATATGCATGTCATATGTAAATCTTTTACATGATATTATTTAAGAATTTCCTTCTTAAATGTAATATAACTTCACAACCATGGCCAATCTGGCTGATAGACTAAGGCTACTTTCACACTTGCGTTTTCTGCAGTCCGTCGTGGTACAGTAAAATGACGTATCGACGGACGTCATGAAAATAGGGGAAAAACGTGAGGGACGCATCCAGTGTAATGACGGATGCGTCGTGCACAAATTTCCGGGAATTAAAATGACCGGGACACGAGAGAGAGAGACCATCCGTCACAATCCGTCGCTAATAAAAGTCTATTTGAAACTGCAGGATCCTGCTAATTTTTTTGCAGGATCCTGCATTCACAAAAAAAGATGGATTGTGACGGATTAAAAAAAAATGTAAGTGGGGGCGTGGCTTGCACGGGTTCAGGAGCAGACCTGTGGCAAAGGAGCTCCTGCTGTATCTCATATTATAAGCGGCAATTAGCTACTTTATTGAGAAGAGATTGCTCAGAACTTTATTGGAAGTGTTCAGGACTGGGACACATCATGAAAAAAGCGACTTTAATTAAGGCACAGAGCACACAGGGACATGCAAATCCAAGCCATGGCCGTGCTACAGGCCCGCATGGACAGCAGAACAAGAAGCTGCACTCAATGGTGCTTATGAGCCCCAGACCGATTTCATCTGCAGGAGGACCCCTGGACTCCCACTCATCCACAGCGACTCCCGTGCTGATTTCAGCAAGATCTAGCACATGGACCGGAGCTACGGCCAGAGATAGGCCCAAAGCCGTGGTCTCGCCTGAGCAGGCGAGACCGAAGAGCAGGAGAGACGCCGTAACCCCGCCCACAAACTCGCCCACAGCGCGCGGCAGCCCCGTTCCCAACAACAAGAGGATCTCGGGCCCGGCTGCGGGAAGGGCCCCGGGGGATCCTCTGTCACAAGAGGCCCCTGCTTTGGAATCCCTGGACACATCGGCTACAGCTCCCCAGACCGTCGCGACAACGGATACAAGAGCTGCGGCTCTGCATTTGCCGGCAGAGACAGGGAGCAGAAGACGGGGCGAAACCCTGCCCATGGACCCGCCCGCGGCTCTGCCCGACGTGCACGGCGGCACCGCTCACAGAGAACGGAGCCACAGCAAGACTGCGGGGAGGACCGCAGGTGCCGTGGGACCCCCGGGCTCCTCTGACCACCGCTCCTAGACCCGCACAACTCCCAGGATCAGACCCGGAGCCGCGGCAGTAAGCAAGTCGGGGAGGGGAGGCGGGGACGGAGCCACGTCCATAGCTCCACCCACTCACAGCGACGCTGCTGAGCCCGAACAGAGAGGAGATGCCACAGCTGAGGAGGACTCACCAGACCGGCCCAAAGCTCTGCCCACGGATCACGGCGGCACCGCCCCCAGAGGACGGAGACGCTGTCAGGAGGCAGAAGAAGCAGCGGGTAAGCCAGCGCTGCGTGCAACTGCCACCGGGAAGCCCCAGGGACCCCCTGCTTACCGCTCACTGACCGGTTACATTACCCGGTCAGGTCACGGAGAGGTGACACTACTACCATCGGGTGGAAGAGGCGAGGAGGGAGATCCGCCCATAACACCGCCAATAGCTGGCGGCGGCGCCACTCCTGGAGGGAGAAGGAGCGCTGCAGCTGCAAATAAAACAACAGGAGAGCTCAAACTACGAGCGCCGCACATCCCAGTGATTCTAGAACCCCCTGCCCATACCCCCCAGACCGGAACAAAGCCCAGGGTAAAAGCTGCAGATACGTCTATGCTGGCGGGGGGGGGGGGAGCAGGGGAAGGGAGGAAACCCCGCCTACTGTATCTCTCACACCACATAACAATATCACAGCCGCAGACAGAGAGTCAAGGAGACAGGCTGTCACTCGAGCTTTAAATTATGATGCCCAGGAGTTTGTGCCCCATTCTATCCCTCAGATGACAGGGGGGACAAAAGCTATCGGCACAAAAACAGCACCAGCCAGCCCAGAAGGCACACCACAATCTAAAAGCCACCATCAAAATGCATCAACACAAAGTTTCAATGCCTATCTCATTCAGGAGGGGGTGAACCCCATTACAGAATCAGCATGCTCTATCACTGTTACAGAGGGGGTGGGAACCTCAGAAAGACCCCCCACAGAATCAGAAATAGACAACCTATTGAAGCATTTTTGCGACCACTTTAACAAAAAGATGGACGAACAATCCCTAATAATTGACAAATTTGCGCTCTTTTTCAATCCGTCAAACATTAGTTCATCCTGTACGGACATAGCATCTGAGGCATACATAAAAGACGCGCTGACATCCATTGCAGAAAGCCTAGACTCCTCCTCGTCCATATCTTCCTCACGGTCTTTCCTCTGCGACAACTCCTCATCAACACAAGACCCATACGCATCCTCTATAAACTCCTCAGACAGCAGTATGGAAGACTTCTCCCCTGGGAACTACGATCTTCCCCATTCGGACCTTTTACCGGCCCTTCCTATGCCCTCGGAAATGCTGGAAAGTCTGCAAAGGGATATAGACTCACTCAAAAACAACTTGGCAACTCTTGAAGACCACAGACGCAGAAACAACGTGAAAATCAGGGGGGTACCTGAGTCTGTCAAACCCCCCCCACTTGAAAAACTTCATCCACAAAATGATCTTCAAATTTATTCCTGACATCAACGAACCTAATTTAATAGATAAAATCTACCGAATTAAAAGACCCTCGTCCCTCCCATTGAATGTGCCAAGAGACGTTATTGTCTCCTTTTTCCCCGCCTGGGTCAGGGGTAAACTGTTTGATCTTTCCTCTGAAAAAGACTTCCTGCTCTCCTCTTACGGCCACTTGACATTCTTCAGAGACCTGTCTAAAGACACTTTGAAAAAATGACGAGACTTTTCTTCAATTACACGGGAGCTCAGGAGGTCTCACTTTGCCTATTCATGGTCACCTTCCTCTACTCTTTTGGTTAAACTCCTGTCCGGAACTGTACATATCACATCCCCTATAGAGGGTTTATCCTTCCTGCAGCAACATGGTCTGAAGCCTTCCAGAACCTTCAAGGGTCCCACCTGAACTACAATTTTGCCCTGCACACTGTGTATACTCCTTCCCAATGGTTAGCTTTGATCATGAGCCAGATATTTTTGCCGCCCACATAGTCGCGGGGCCTCTCAAAGGCATCCCCGGACATAATAAGTTACCATAAAGATACATTAAGCTTAAAGCTCACAACAGGGCTTCGTACCCTACCACCAACTGACTATAGCCTTAGATGTCTACTCAGCGAATCTACACAAAAGTACTTATGTCATTTTTCTAGCCTACTGTGCAATATCAGCTCAAATCATTTGTTTATACTAATCTACTATACGATACCTGTTTCCCCTATTGCCAGAGGGGTTTATTTTCCCCTCCTTCTTATCCCAACCCCTCCCCCCGTCCATTCCTATTCTTCCCTTCCCGGTTAAAAGTTAAAATTCCAATAAAATGTTTTGACAAAAAAAAAAAAAAATGCAAGTGTGAAAGTAGCTTAACAGACTAAAACTGTGTATTTTGAGTTTCACTGACATAATAATATGCAAATTGCCTCTTCTGAGAAAAAGAGGACTTAAACTCTCTAGCGCCACCTGTTGGAAGTAGCGATCCTACAAGCCACAATCAACTTTTTAACGAGTCATGCAATACGACTTAGGATAAAAGCCAAATCAGTATCTCAATTCGCAGACACGGTGTTTTGGGCTGTTGGCCCTCGTCAGTGCGAAGCATGAGAACTAATTTGACTAGGTGAGAGGCTCTGGACTGGGGTCTAAGGGGTATCGTTTCTCCTTATGGAGAGTGACATACCATCTCTGGCTTGTCAAGAGCCTCTCACCTAGCCAAATTAGTTCTCATGCTTCGCACTGACGAGGGCCAACAGCCCGAAACACCGTATCTGTGAATTGAGATACTGATTTGGCTTTTATCCTAAGTCATGTTGCATGACTCGTTAAAGAGTTGATTGTGACTTGTAGGATCGCTACTTCCAACAGGTGGCGCTATAGAGTTTAAGTCCTCTTTTTCTCAGAAGAGGCAATTTGCATATTATATTTCCCAGAGGAGCATTGCACGGCGAATAGGCCTCCTTACCTTGACAAGCCAGAGATGGTATGTCACTCTCCATAAAGAGAAACGATACCCCTTAGACCCCAGTCCAGAGCCTCTCACCTAGCCAAATTAGTTCTCATGCTTCGCACTGACGAGGGCCAACAGCCCGAAACACTGTGTCTGCGAATTGAGATACTGATTTGGCTTTTATCCTAAGTCATATTGCAGGACTTGTTAAAGAGTTGGTTGTGAGTTGTGACTTGTAGGATCGCTACTTCCAACAGGTGGCGCTATAGAGTTTAAATCATCTTTTTCTCAGAAGAGGCAATTTACATATTATATTTCCCAGAGGAGCATTGCACGGCGAATAAGCCTCCTTACATTGACAAGCCAGAGATGGTATGTCACTCTCCATAAGGAGAAACGATACCCCTTAGACCACTGACATAATAAAGCATTGTAAATTCATTTGTATCCTTGCTAATATGTAACATATGGAGGCAAAAACTGGATGGTAAAGAAACAAGATAGAAGAAGAATTGATGCCTTCGAAATACCATGAATGGCAAGAAGAGCAAACAAATGAATTTTGGTTCAAATCAAGGTAGACATGTCACTCAAAGCAAGGATCACCAAACTATGTCTTGCCTATTTAGGACACATCATACAAAGAGGTCAATAACTGGGGTAGGACATTTTGATCATAATAATAAAAGGAACAAGGCAAAAAGGAATAACAGTAGCTCAATGGCTTAATAGTGCCAAGATAACCATCGGAGAAGACCCTGATGGACCTATCTAGTCTTGCACAAGATCGATCTTCCTACAGATCGTTCATCCATCAAGTTGCTATAGCTAGAAAGATTTGTTTTGGTGTTTCCAGGAAAAATAAAGTCTCTAAAGGTCGATCAAACCCACCGATTAACACAAGATCAGCTGATCATCTTATGGGTATTGGACGCTCCTGATCATTCACCTATAGATTATGTTGGAGATATAAGGATCGCGTGGTTGGAATTCAAGTGCCCAATTCTTTTGCTTAGTGTGGAAATAAGCCACCAACGGCTGATTCTGGCAGTGGGTCTCTCATACAGAAGGGAGGATTGTGTGGCCCAGCCAAGCATACCTCTGCATAGAGGAATCGGGAGAGATAGCTGTTATCCGAACAATAGTTTGGCTGACAGCTGTCTAATGTGTGTGGCCAGCATCAATCTTGAGATGTCCATGGGTCTGTAGTATTGACATTCAGAGCACAATGTAAATGGCTGAAAATTAATTAAATGACAATTGCAATTGCCTAATAAAACTCTGCAAGATAAAAACATCAAGGAAAAATTAGTTGCTGTGGAAAAAAGAAAACAACCAGTGACCATGGAGTCAGTCACTGAGTTCCATTCAACATTTTTTTTAACAAATAACATGAAAGGTTAATCATCTAACTTTCATTACAAATCTTCAGTCAACTCGAATTAGTTGATACAAAAATGAATACACCATACATCAAAAGCTACTGCATCTAGTATTTTGTATGACCTTCATGATTTTTAAGGACAGCACCAAGTCTAGGCATGAAATGAACGTATTGCAACATCTATCTTCTTCCAGTCTTCAAGAATGACCTCTTTTAGAGCCTGGATACTGGATGGAGAGGGATGCTCGACTTGTCTCTCCAGAACTCCACATAGGTACTTAAAGAAATACGAAGTACAGAAAATAAAAAAATTACACATATCCCAACAGTTCCTTCCTCAATCTCTCCTTTTATTCTATTTTGTTTTAAATTATGATCAAAATTGGGAAATATATCAAAAAATCTTCTCTGAGCCACAGAAGATCAGTCATGTGATGGCCTCCTCCTCATTGTATAGTGTGTTTGGCTGTCATACAAATAACAGCAGCAGAAGCCTCCCTCCCTCTGCTTTGTCTTCAGTAGGACACAAGATCGATACTAGAAATGCGTCAATGCTTTATTATTCAAATTCACCAGATTTGCTGAATTTTCCTAACAAATTTGATTTGGGAACTATTCTATTTCACACACTAATCATTCTTCACTGCTGTGCCACAAAACATAAAATCCTTAAAGAGAACCTGTCACCAGAAAAAATGCTATTACCCTGCAGCAGGGGCGTAATTACCGCGGTCGCAGCCCGCGACCGGGCCCGTCTGGTCAGGGGCCCGGAAGGTCCGAGGCACCCGACCCGGGCGGCACAATGAGATGGGCGGCACAATGAGACGCGGGCCCTTTAAATCTTCGGGCGGCGCCGATCGCCACCACGACCAGGGCCCCCCCCCGGTGCCAGCACTGGCATTGGGCCCCGCTTCTTCTAATACTCACCTCTCCTGGTTCCTGCGGCTGCGCGGTAGCTGCAGCATCTTCAGCACTCTGCGATGTCTCAGAGCAGAGGGTGCAATGACATCATCACTGCGTGCTCAGCCTCTCTGTCCTGAGCATTGCAGAGCCGGAGAGACACTGAGTGCACCGGTCCTGCGCTGGGAACGGGAGAGGTGAGGATTTTAATTTTTTTTTCTTTATGTCTGACTCTGTCTGGGGGCAATGCTGGACACTGGGGCAGATTTCTGGACACACTGGGGCAGATTTCTGGACACACTGGGACAATGCTGGAGACCCTGGGGCAGATTTCTGGACACACTGGGGCAGATTTCTGGACACAGTGGGGCAATGCTGGAGATGCTGGGGCAGATTTCTGGACACACTGGGGCAGATTTCTGGACATACTGGGGCAATGCTGGAGACCCTGGGGCAGATTTCTGGACACACTGGGGCAATGCTGGACACTGGGGCAGATTTCTGGACACACTGGGGCAATGCTGGACACTGGGGCAGATTGCTGGACACACTGGGGGCAATGCTGGACACACTGGGGCAATGCTGGAGACCCTGGGACAGATTGCTGGGCACACTGGGGCAGATTGCTGGACACACTGGGGGCAATGCTGGACACACTGGGGCAATGCTGGAGACCCTGGGGCAGATTGGGCACACTGGGGCAGATTTCTGGACACACTGGGGCAATGCTGGACACTGGGGCAGATTTCTGGACACACTGGGGCAATGCTGGACACTGGGGCAGATTGCTGGGCACACTGGGGCAGATTGCTGGGCACACTGGGGCAGATTTCTGGACACACTGGGGGCAATGCTGGACACTGGGGCAGATTGCTGGACACACTGGGGGCAATGCTGGACACACTGGGGCAATGCTGGAGACCCTGGGGCAGATTTCTGGACACACTGGGGCAATGCTGGACACTGGGGCAGATTTCTGGACACACTGGGGCAATGCTGGACACTGGGGCAGATTGCTGGACACTGGGGCAATGCTGGACACTGGGGCAGATTGCTGGACACACTGGGGCAATGCTGGACACTGGAGCAGATTGCTGGACACTGGGGAAGATTGCTGGACACTGGGGCAATATGCTGGACATACTTGGGCAGGTTGCTGGACACACTGGGGGTAATATGCTGGACACACTAGGGGTAATATGCTGGACACACTGGGGCAGATTGCTGGACACACTGGAGGCAGGACTAGAGCCATGGGCAGAATGTAGACATGGGGCATGATTGGAGACACGGGGCAGAATGAAAGACATGGGGCAGGATTGGATCATGGGGCAGGATGGATACGATGGAGACAGATGTGGCAGGATGGGGAGATCTTATGGGGTAGAATGGATACTCATGAGGGTAGGATGCAAGAACATATGGCTGGAGCCAGATAAACGGGGCCAGGGTGGGGAATATTATTACCATAAGGGCTAATTAAGGGATATTATTACTGCAGTGATGTATTTATTTTATCTTTTGAGTATACTGTTTTAAATGGGAGCGCGGTCCTGTTACTGTGCAGAGTGACACTATATCGCCTTTTTTTCTTCATGTGGTGTAATGTAGAAGTTGTTAAAAATTAAGTAATGTGTTCTGCAAGCGGAGCTCGAGATAACTGTGTTATTTCCTGCAGAAACGAGTCATGGCAGGAAGAAATGATGGCGGTCTTCATGAAAGATGAAGGACTTCACCTAGAGACGTCACTGGTGAGTCAGTGTTACCTATACACTGACATTATACACTGTATACTATATACAGCGGTCCTGTGTACAATGTCACCAGTGATCACTGTATTACCTATACATTATATACAGAGCTCCTGTGTACAATGTCATCAGTGATCACTGTATTACCTATACATTATGTACAGAGCTCCTGTGTATAATACAGCCAGTGATCTCTGTATTACCTCTACACAGACACTGCATACTAAGTACAGATCTCCTGTGAATACTGGCACTTATGGTGATAGCATTGTGTGTTTTTTTTTATTACTGATCAGTATTGTAGTATTCAGTCACTATGTGGTGGTAATATGTGGTCTGGAAATGGTGTTGTGGTATTTGTCCCTTGTATGTGCTATTTGGTCACCAAGTGGTGGTAATATGTGATCTGTTCATGGTGTGGCGGTATTTGTCCCTTGTATATAGTATTATTCGGTCACTATGTGGTCTGGTCCTGGTGTGGTGGTGTTTCTTCCTGTATGTGATATTATTGGTCTTGGTATAGTGGATTGTGTTGTGTATGGCGGTCATTTGTTCTCTCTGATATTAATTAGGAGAAGATTCTTTATTTCCATTAGTTTTAATGCTTTGTACACAGCGGAGGAGATGCACTTACAGGGGGTTTCCTGTGGAAAAAAGTAATCACCTCTCCACAGGATAAGTGATAACGTATTGATTGGTGAGGGTCTGACTGCTTGGACCATTTTTGCATGGTTGGGGGGACCCCATTTGAAAGTTCGCATCGGGGCCCATAACTTTCTAGTTATGCCACTGCCCTGCAGATATGTGGTTAATCTGCAGGATAATAGCATTACTAATGTGCTCGGCGCCTGCATTTATCCGAATGATTTTGGGAGAAAAGTAACTTCATTTTCCCCGGCAGTGTTTTGGTTTCAGTCACAGGGTGGTGCTGGTACAGGCTCAGCTAAAGCTCTGAGTATACAAAGCAGAGCATGTAGCCGCACCCCCGGCTCTGACTGACACTGGCTCTGCAATGGGGATGGCTATCCCTTATTGATTGGGGCGCCGTTACAGCTCTATATTCTCAGAGCAGTGACTGAACCCGCTCTATTGATGTTCCCATTAATGAAACATGGACACTGCTCTTTTTCTCCCTGCAGCATTTGGCTATGATTGGGTGCCAGGCAGGTTAATAACATTATTAACCTGCAGATTGAACCCATATCTGCAGGTTAATAGTGTTTTTTCTGGTGATAGGTTCTCTTTGAGCCGCACTGCATTTTTTTTTACATAATTGCCATAGAACCATCTTTTTTTTTTTTAAAAATCAAAAAATTCAGAAAATTTTAGAAAGATTTAAACATTGTGAAACAAACATAATGTGGCCGTAATGTATGAATACAACCTTACAGTTGTTTCATGACTTATTCTCTGTGTCTATGGCTAAGCTGTGAGCTACAACACCCTTTTACTATCCAGACTCACCATAAATTGGTACTTGCATTTCCTGCCTCTGCTTTTATAGGGGCTATGATGGTTCCTCCTGATTGGCTGTGCTATTTCATGTGATGTGATAGCTGCAAGACAGTATAGAGAACACTGCCTGGCTGTGCCTGAGTTCAATTGATACTTCTCTGACTCATACAGTCTCCTCTATTGTGTAAAGTGATGCCTGCGAATTTTGGCAATTCACAATAAGCAAATTTGAATCAAAAGTTCATATCCACCCGGTTCAGGAAATTACATAAAAATTTTACATCCACTTGATTTGCTTTAAATCAACCAATCGATTTGAAGCAAAACAAGCATATTTAAATTTTGTATCTGGTTTCAGGTGTGATTTTCATATTGCCCACACCTGTTACTTGCCACAGATGAGGTTGAACGAGCATTACATCCTTGAAAAAAAGTGGTGTACCTACAATTTTGGAAAGGTGCCAACAATTTTGACCTTCCCTTTTTGAGGGTTTTGTGTGAAATTATGTCCATTTTGCATTTTTTTCTACGTTTTTTGTGTTGTTCTAATACATACAAAGGAAATAAATATGTGTAGAACAAAACGCGTAATTGCAATAATTTTCTAAGGCAAATTCTTTATTTTCTGGAACAATTTCAAGGGTGCCAACACTTTCAGCCAATCACTGTATATTTTTCTGTTTCAAGGTAATCATTCATTTCTCGTTTTAGTGTTTTCTTAAAAGGTTAAATGCTTGACTATTTTTACAGTTTAATGCGGAGCGCTGTTATGCGCTTCTCACAACATCTAGCTTCCTCTGCAGACATCTCCTTGTCTCTCCCTAGGTGTCCTCATTGCACTATTATGGCCTAATTACCATATTTGTAATCATAATTTGCATATCAATACACATTCACACATGCCCTTCCTACAGGGCTGCCCATAGGCAGAACGAGATAATAAATTATTCATATTAAATACATGAATATATACATACACGCACAAGTGTTATGAAGTTTTCAATGTAGAGTTAAGAAACAGTAAAATCTTTCTGAAGCAAATCTTTGGAGGGTTTAATATGTGTAAATAGGGTAAAGCTCTTTATTAATTCTGAAAGTTGTCTACAGTGTTTAAGCGATGAGGAAGTTGAACCGTTCCCACGTGCCAAGCAGACGGCATACCGTCTGCAGCGTGTTTACATACATGATCTGTGCACATCATACTTCATTGGCGCTGCTCATTATTTCAATCTCTTATGCAGCCCTGACACCACTGATTCTCCGAGATTACTCTTTTATTAATGTCCTGCTTTGCAAAGGCATTTGTTTACTTCGTTCCCAATACAAATTTTAATTAAGTGGTTTGCTGTTAACGAGCTGAGTATGGAGATAGAATCATTTTCATCTGTTTTTAGTTAATTGAAATATCTGCTCCCTAAGGGGGGGCACAATTCTTAAAGAGGAAACTGATTTTACTGAGTAGCTATATGTAACACATTAGTGAGAAAATAAGTATGATAAAATAATTAAAAATGAGAGCAGAAGAAAAAATACTTATAGGGAATGTGTAATCAGAAAATACCTTTGTTTAAATCAATTTTTTAGGTTAAATATATATATTTAAAAATATTGATACTAACTCATTTTCATATCACGATCTATATCAAAGAGAACCGGAACTCCTGCAGTTTTCACACTGGCCTCTGGAACTATTCACATTTATACCAAGGAAGGTGACGGGCACAAGAGGGCATTCTTTGCGTCTGAGAGAAGGTTTTTCCACCAACATAGAAGAGGATTCTTTACTGTTAGGGCAGTGAGAATCTGGAATTGCTTGCCTGTGGTGATGGCGAACTCAGTCGAGGGGTTCAAGAGAGGCCTGGATGTCTTCCTGGAGCAGAACAATATTGTATCATACAATTATTAGGTTCTGTAGAAGGACGTAGATCTGGGGATTTGTTATGATGGAATATAGGCTGAACTGGATGGACAAATGTCTTTTTTCGGCCTTACTAACTATGTTACTATGTTACTATGTTACATGTAAATTAGCAGCGATAGACTGATTCAACCTTTACCTTGTGTAGTGTATGGAAGCTTCTAGTGAGTGTGTGCAGGGATCACTGTGAAGGGAAAACTGTTATGTAAAGAAAAGGAAGGATGACTCTACTATAGCCCCAGCGCCTAGTGTGGAAAATGTCAATTCTTTTGTATAATACAGGTTGTTATATGAAAAATACATTGCCATTTTTTTTAAAGAAAATATATTTGAGACAAATATTTGATTTAAACACAAAGTCATTTTCTGATGATACAGTCCCCTTTAAATACACCTGTGGTAGTAGATGTTGTGATCACAGCCCCTTTGCCTTAAAGGAGTTGCCCAAAGATAGTATTAAAATTGTCTGTTGGATTACACTTAATGTAACCATATTTCAATTGGGACATTTCTTTTTTAACCCCTACATGACCTTTGATGTATAGTTATGTCAAAGGTCATGTCCAGGCCTTTGATGTGGGCTCGCATGCAGAGCCCACATCTTTTCCTGATTTAATTAGCAATCATGTGACTTTAACACCACCGCTCCACCCACGGCTGTTAACCAGTTAAATCTCGCTGTCAATCATTGACAGCAGGATTTAACACATGCCGGGCGGAAGTGCGTCATCAATCCCACCCATTCCCATGATCACATGATCATGGGGCGCCCATGGGTTGCTATGACAGCCGATGGTCTGCTGAACACCCCCCTACCTGTCATTACAATACTCTTATCCAGGAAAGAAAGGAGACTTTTGTGGATGATTTCCGCGCTTGCTGATCAATGAAGAGACGTATATATCCCAGATTGTCAAATGGATAGTGGTTTATTCTACGCGTTTCAAAGTACAAAAGACTTCGTCATCAGGAAAGACACAAGTATCATCTTTCCTGATGAAGAAGGTTTTGCATTTTGAACTGCGTAGAATAAACCACTATCCATTTGACAATCTGGGATATATACGTCTCTTCATTGATCAGCAAGTGTGGAAATCATCCACAAACCTCTCCTTTCTTTCCTGGATATCGTTTGGTCATTTACTGACCCGTGGATCTGCTGCAGTTGATGTGCTTTATTACATGCTTTAGAGATTCTCATAAAAGATGATTTTGTGAATTTTGATTTTATCACCTGCCATACTCCCCGGATAAGACCCTATGTTGCTCTGATCTCTCCTACACCTCAGCGATTACGATACTCTTCTTAACAAAAACAAAAGAAGTCCAGCTCAACGAACTTGTGAACAAACTTCTTTCTTTATTCAGAAAAGTGCTCAGCAGAGACTAAAATAACATCAGTGTAGACAGTTACATGATATGTGACATTGACGCGTTTCAGGTGACTACGCACCCTTAATCATGGACTTCTCTTGTTTTTTATTGCTCCACACCTTGACACAGCTTTTCCTATCCTCAGAACACCTAAGGATGTCTATTACGGTGAGCTGGACTTTTTTTCTACTACTTTTGTGAATGCCAGCTTGTGGTTGTGTATAGCACTGGCGATCGGACGATCACAGCTTAAAGTGTCCTAAGGGGACTAGTAAGTAAAGTGGAAAAAAGTTTTAAAAAATTCTGAAAAAAAAACACAAAAGTTCAAATTACCCCCCTTTTGACTCTTCTAAAAATGTATATATTTTTACAAATAGAAAAAATACACATTTTCAGTATCGCTGCATTCATAAAATAAATGAATCCGATCGGTAAATGGTGTAATGAGAAAAAAATCAAAAAAATTACATTTTTTTGGCCTCTGCAATATTGAAATAAAATGCAATAAGAACCGATCAAACCATCATATCTATCCCAAAATGATATCAATAAAAAGATTAGCTCTTGGCACAAAAAAATAAGCCCTGACCCAGCCCCAGATCCCGAAAAATGAAAACGTTACGGGTCTCGGAAAATATTGACACAAGTAAAATTTGTTTTTCTTTCAAATTACAGAATTTTTTTACACCAATTAAATAAAATCTCCCTCGATACATGTTTGATATCTGTGTACTTGTAATTACCTGGAGAATCATATTACCAGGTCAGTTTTACTATACAGTGAACATGGTAAATAAAAAAACAATTATGGAATTACACTGTTGAAATTTCAAGTTCAATTTGGAATTTATTTCTCGCTTTCCGGAGCACTATATAATAAAATGAATAATGTTGTTCAAAAGTACAACTCATATTGCAAAAAAGAAGCCCTCATTCAGCTATAGGGATGGAAAAATAAAAAAAAGTTCTGCCTCCTGGAAAAAGGAGAGGAAAAAACAAAAACGAAAAATTGCATGGTCATGAAGGGATTAATATTCCTGGTGTTCCATTAATTTCCCCTCAGAATGTCCTCCTAATGTTTCCAGTGCTGGTGGGTACACATGCCCTGTCACTTAGATGGCTCCAATCTTTTTACACAAGGAAGATGGAGTGAATCGCAATCAGGGGTGGGCATACCGCATGTGCAGCCAGTTCGCTTGCATTGGGGTTCAGAGGTGGAGGGGGGCCCCTGCATGGCGGCTAACACTGAGGGCAATTTGGCCTGATTCTCCAGCTCTGAGGGGGCCTGGCCAGATTTCCCTTATGGCACACGGGCAGGGAGCGATCCCTGCTTCTCCTCTGCCTACAGGAGAAAATGGCAGCTGAGCTCCGAGCAGCAGGGATACGTCCTGCTTCCTGCCCTCGCTTCCTGCCTGACACAGCAGCACGGCTGGATGACATCAGCATTCAGCACACGACTGTGTCAGAGAAAAAGCTGCAGGCAACAAAGAAGCTGCGGCTGCCGGCGAACATGTGGAGAGGTGAGTGGTGCCACGTGTGTGTATGTATATGTGCATGTATGTGTGCAGCTGCGGGAAACATGCAGAGAGGTGAGTGGTGCAGTGTGTATGTGTATATATGTGTGTGTGTGTGTGTGTATGTATGTGCACTGCTGTGGGGAACGTGTGGAAAGGTGTGTGTGTAGGTGGTGGAGAGGGCAATGATGGAGGTGATGGAGAGAGCAATGATGAGGGGTGGTGGGGGAGAAAGCAATGATAGAGGTGGTTGAAAGGGCAATGATAGGGGTGGTGTGGAGAACGCAATGATGGAGGTGATGGAGAGGGCAATGATGGGGTTGTGGGGGAAAAAGCAATGATAGAGGTGGTGAAAAGGGCAATGATGGGGTGGTGGGGAGAAGGCAATGATGGAGGTGGTGGAAAGGTCAATGATGGGGTGGTTTGGAGAAAGCAATGGTGGAGGTGATGGAGTGGGCGACGATGGGGTGGTGGGGGAGAAAGCAATGACAGAGGTGGTGGAAAGGGCAGTGGTGGGGGAGAAAGCAATGATAAAGGTGGTGGAAAGGGCTACGATGGGGTGGTGGGGCAAAAGGCAATGATGGAGGTGGAGGAGAGGACAATGATGGGGTGGAGGGGAAAAACAGTGATGTAGGTGGTGGAGAGGGTAATGATGGAGGTGGTAGTGGAGGGCAATGATTGGAGTGGTGGAGAGGGCAATGATTTGGGTGGTGGAGAGGGCAATAATGGAGGTGATGGATAGTGCAATGATGGAGGTGGGGAGAGAACAATGATGGGATGCGGGGGATTAGGATGGAAGGAAAGGAGACTTATAATGGACTTACGAACAGGGGGAGGGAAGGAGGATGTTAGATATGGATGTAAAATGAATTGAGTGGTGGAGGAGGGTGTTAAACCCCTGATAGTATCCCCCACCATCTCACAATTCATTGTGATGCTATCGGGGACTTAAAATTCCTTGGGGATTGGGAGAGGAGGCGATAAGGTGCATAGGACCTTTTAAAATGTATTGAAAGGTGGGAGAAGACGCTGTCATGGACTTGTAATTGTAACGGGTCTGCCAAGCTGGGGTACCTCTTTCAGTACCACCCCGTGTTTCAGGAGGTCCACTCTGCTTTGGCTGGAGTCTGAATGAAGGCCGCTGGCTGGAATTGCTTGGTTACATGGGCGCATATAAAAGATAATAATAATAATAATTTTATTTATATAGCGCCAACATATTCCGCAGCGCTTTACACATTATAGAGGGGACTTGTACAGACAATAGACAGTACAGCATAACAGAAATCACAGTTCAAATAGATACCAAGAGGAATGAGGGCCCTGCTCGCAAGCTTACAAACTATGAGGAAAAGGGGAGACACGAGAGGTGGATGGTAACATTTGCTTTAGTTAGTCGAACCAGCCATAGTGTAAGGCTCAGGTGTTCATGTAAAGCTGCATGAACCAGTTAACTGCCTAAGTATGTAGCAGTACAGACACAGAGGGCTAATAACTGCATAAAGTGTATGAGAACATGTTGCGAGGAACCTGATTATGTTTTTTTTTGAATGGGCCACACAGGGATAGTTAGGTTAATGCGTTGATGTGGTAGGCCAATCTGAACAAATGAGTTTTTAAGGCACGCTTAAAACTGTGGGGATTGGGGATTAATCGTAGTAACCTAGGTAGTGCATTCCAAAGAATCAACGCAGCACGTGTAAAGTCTTGGAGACGGAAATGGGAGGTTCTGATTATTGAGGATGCTAATCTGAGGTCATTAGCGGAGCAGAGGGCACGGGTAAGGTGGTAGACTGAGACCATAGAGGAGATGTAGGGTGGTGCTGAGCCATGGAGTGCTTTGTGGATGAGGGTAGTAGTTTTGTACTGGATTCTTGAGTGGATGGGTAACCAGTGTAATGACTGGCACAAGGTAGAGGCATCGGTGTAATGGTTGGTGAGGAATATGATCCTGGCTGCAGCATTCAGGACAGATTGGAGCGGGGAGAGTTTTGTAAGAGATCACTGCTTCTCCACGTATTTCCAGTCTGACAACACTTTACTCACAGGACACAGAATATATCACACAGATACAGAGGGCAGGCCAATAGAAAAGCAGCAGGCCAGACATACATTACAATAGCCGCAGGTGGCAGGAGCCTGCCGATATTTACTGTGGGAATTACAAACGTGGGGGGAGGACAAAAGGGGAATATTGTGTCCCCTCTGCCCAGGGGCGCAGCCTGTGGGCTGATGCATTAGGGACATGCATCTCACATGGAACCTATTATACATACATATGACTGCACAACATATTCTGGGTGCTGAGTGGTTCCGTAACACATAACACGGCTCCCCTTTTCAGTGATGCAATCGGCATACACAGTCTGATCCCTAACGGATCGGTTTGGGGATGACCGAAGTTTATGGGATTGGTACAAGTTCTGTTTGTCGACTTAGTCCATCGGTGTTACCGTTTTGTTTGCTGGGTCTGTAGTGGATGGTGAAGTCCAGAGGTTGTAGGGCTAAACTCCACCGCAGCAATCTGGCGTTGTCTCCGGAGACCCGATTAAGCCAGGGTATTATGGTCCGTTAAAGAATCGTTCTAACAAGAAGAGCTGGAGGACGTTCTCCTTAGTGGTTGCTTGGCTCCCTTGTACCCACTGTAGCAGTGACTGCCGTAATTTACAGGCACATTCAGCGTGGGTATCGGTTATGCGTTTTACAAGTCCGCGGAACTTTTGGCGGCAGGCCTCTGGTGTCAGCGCATACCGGGCCAAGATCACTTCTTTGATCCGCTCATAGTCCATACAGTCCTCATCAGGTACCGTGCGATAGGCGTTCCCTGCCCGGCCTGTCAGCTTGCTGGCAAGAATCTGTACCCGTTCCTCTGGCTTCACATGATGAAGGGCACACTGCCGCTCAAAGTCCTGCAGAAAGCCATCAATGTCTTCCTCTGCCTCCCCCAACTGTCGGAAGGCATTGTACTGGATCTTTTTGTGGCTTACTGTTGAAGGTACCTGGTCGAAGGCCAGAGCTCCCCCTGCTCGCTGACTCTCCTCTCTCCGCTCTGCCATCTCCATCTTGGCCAGCTTCACTTTGGTCCGCTCTGCCATCTCCATCTTGGCTAGCTCTATCCTGGTCCACTCAGCCATCTTTTCCTTCAGATCAGTACGCACATCAGCCATCACCTCTCGTATGATCTCTACTGCAGTGTTTGGGCCATAGAACGCCAGTCTATTCTTTACCTCCCTCTGGGATTCAGTCTCCTCCACGTTCACATTGGGGGCGCTGCACTGTCGTGTTCCATGATGGCTGCTATCAAATCCGCTTTTGTTTTGTTGCTGGCAATCATCCCTCGGGCTTCTGCAGCGCCCCAGAGACCTGGTCGTTGCAGTAGTATCACTCTGCCACTAAGGGGAGTGATGGTATGACTGATGGCACTAAAGGAGTTCATCTGACCAGGTATCACCAGCACACATTACACTTCACACTCCGGCCACTAGGGGGAGCAAAGGGTTTTATTTATTAGGCCACTGCTCACACTGGTAAAACTAGGGGTTGGATAGGAAGTTAGTCAGAAGCTGACTGGGTTTTGTTCAGGAAACATCCCGTGGCAGGGGGTGTTGTGGGGGGAAGATTCAGGGGGGTCCCTGTCAGGCGTGGGAGATCCTGGCAGGCACCTAGCGCAAGGATAGAACATTACGGAGCCGCGCCTGCGCTATCTGCGGCGGCATCCAAAGAAAGGACACGAAGCGAAGGATATTGTGGACAGTGAGAAACGAGATCAAAGCACAAAGGAGAGCCAGTAGGAGTCGTGCTTGGAGAACGGTAACATCCTACTGAGGCACGTAGCCGGTGCCCAGAACACCGAGGAAGTAACTGACTTTATGCCTTACTTCAAATACCGCAGGACCGTTAATTATAGGTTGGCTGTCTACCTTACATCACCTAAGCAGACATAGGGGGCAACGCGTGGAGAGGGGTATCTCTAGGGTCCCGGAAGAGCTCCGAGCCGTCCCGTCAAACGGGTCCGTCCTAGCCATAACAAACCTAAGGGGACGGAGAATAGAAAGAACTAGAAAGAACTGGAACGAACAAGAACATAAGTTGTGAGGACTATCCCGAATGCTCAGCAGGGAAGCACTAGAACACACAGGCGCTAGTGGTAGGCCACGATTTCCATCTGCAAAGGGAACTCTGGATGTGCCTTCGGACCGGCCGGTCTCAGACAGCCCTGTTAACCGTGCTCAGGATTGAGGATCCTGAAGCCTTCAGTAAAGAGGTAAAGAGACTGCAATCTTGTGTCCTCATTATTGACTGCACCTCACACCATCGCCATCTACATTATCGGGAAACCCTGGAGACACACTTCGCCTGTGGGAAGGTATACCATCTAGCTGCCATTCCATCACCCCAGCGGACCCCTAAGCAGCGTCGGTCACCCTGACCGAATACCACAGGTGGCGTCACGAACCCTTGACAAACTACCATCACCCCTTTTATTGGACGCCCCTTAGCAGGGTCACGGACCGGGTCCAGCCACCGTGACAACCCCAGAACTGAGACAGAGAGGCCCGGTACCGAGTAACCTGTGGCCCTGTGGCTGTGGGCGCTCCACTTCCACCAGATCTTTTAACGTAGTCCTCTTTAACTTCTGGTAATTGTTTTCCATTCATTCCTTTTACTCCTGTAGAAGGGGTATCATATCCCGCTGTCTGCCACCAGTGTAACGGGGTCTACCAAGCTGGGTTACCTCTTTGTCTGGAGTCTGAATGAAGGCCGCTGGCAGGAATTGCTTGGTTACATGGGCGCATATAAAAGATCACTGCTTCTCCACGTATTTCCAGTCTGACAACACTTTACTCACAGGACACAGAATATATCACACAGATACAGAGGGCAGGCCAATAGAAAAGCGGCAGGCCAGACATACATTACAATAGCCGCAGGTGGCCGGAGCCTGACGATATTTACTGTGGGAATTACAAACGTGGGGGGAGGACAAAAGGGGAATATTGTGTCCCCTCTGCCCAGGGGCGCAGCCTGTGGGCTGATGCATTAGGGACATGCATCTCACATGGAACCTATTATGCATACATATGACTGCACAACATATTCTGGGTGCTGAGTGGTTCTGTAACACGTAACAGTAATTACCGTATATACTCGAGTATAAGCCGAGATTTTCAGCCCAAATTTTTGGGCTGAAAGTGCCCCTCTCGGCTCATACTCGAGTCACGGTAGCAGTGGGGTCGGCGGGTGAGGGGGTGAGGGCGCTGAGGCATACTTACCTAGTCCCAGCGATCCTGACGCTCCCCCTGCCGTCCCACGGTCTTCTGTGCTGCAGCTTCTTCCCCTCTTCAGCGGTCACGTGGGACTAGGTAAGTATGTCATATTTACCTGTCCCCGTTCCAGCCGCCGGGCGCCGCTCCATCTTCCCGGCGTCTCTGCGCTCTGACTGTTCAGGTCAGAGGGCGCGATGACGCATATAGTGTGCGCGGCGCCCTCTGCCTGATCAGTCAGAGCGGAGAGACGCCGGGACCGAACGCTGGGAGCTGCAAGCAAGAGAGGTGAGTATGGCTTTTTTTTTTTTATTGCAGCAGCGGCACAGATTTATGTGGAGCATCTATAGGGAAATATGAACGGTGCAGAGCACTATATGGCACAGCTATAGGGAAATATGAACGGTGCAGAGCACTGTATGGGGCACAGCTATGGGACAAAAATGAACGGTGCAGAGCATATATGGGGCACAGATATGGGGCAATATGAACGGTGCAGAGCACTATATGGGGCACAGATATGGGGAAATAATGAACGGTGCAGAGCACTATATGGCACAGCTATGGGGAAATATGAACGGTGCAGAGCACCATATGGCACAGCTATGGGGAAATATGAATGGTGCAGAGCACTATATGGCACAGCTATGGGGCAATAATGAACGGTGCAGAGCACTATATGGGGCACAGCTATGGGGAAATATGAACGGTGCAGAGCACTATATGGCACAGCTATGGGGAAATATGAACGGTGCAGAGCACTATATGGCACAGCTATGGGGCAATAATGAACGGTGCAGAGCATATATGGGGCACAGCTATGGGGAAATATGAACGGTGCAGAGCACTATATGGCACAGCTATGGGGAAATATGAACGGTGCAGAGCACTATATGGCACAGCTATGGGGCAATAATGAACGGTGCAGAGCATATATGGGGCACAGCTATGGGGAAATATGAACGGTGCAGAGCACTATATGGCACAGCTATGGGGAAATATGAACGGTGCAGAGCACTATATGGCACAGCTATGGGGCAATAATGAACGGTGCAGAGCACTATATGGCACAGCTATGGGGAAATATGAACGGTTCAGAGCATATAGGGCACAGATATGGGGCAATATGAACGGTGCAGAGCACTATATGGGGCACAGATATGGGGAAATAATGAACGGTGCAGAGCATATATGGGGCACAGCTATGGGGCAATATGAACGGTGCAGAGCACTACAGGTCCTTCTCAAAAAATTAGCATATAGTGTTAAATTTCATTATTTACCATAATGTAATGATTACAATTAAACTTTCATATATTATAGATTCATTATCCACCAACTGAAATTTGTCAGGTCTTTTATTGTTTTAATACTGATGATTTTGGCATACAACTCCTGATAACCCAAAAAACCTGTCTCAATAAATTAGCATATTTCACCCATCCAATCAAATAAAAGTGTTTAATAACAAACAAAAAAACCAACAAATAATAATGTTCAGTTATGCACTCAATACTTGGTCGGGAATCCTTTGGCAGAAATGACTGCTTCAATGCGGCGTGGCATGGAGGCAATCAGCCTGTGACACTGCTGAGATGTTATGGAGGCCCAGGATGCTTCAATAGCGGCCTTAAGCTCATCCAGAGTGTTGGGTCTTGCGTCTCTCAACTTTCTCTTCACAATATCCCACAGATTCTCTATGGGGTTCAGGTCAGGAGAGTTGGCAGGCCAATTGAGCACAGTAATACCATGGTCAGTAAACCATTTACCAGTGGTTTTGGCACTGTGAGCAGGTGCCAGGTCGTGCTGAAAAATGAAATCTTCATCTCCATAAAGCATTTCAGCCGATGGAAGCATGAAGTGCTCCAAAATCCCCTGATAGCTAGCTGCATTGACCTTGCCCTTGATGAAACACAGTGGACCAACACCAGCAGCTGACATGGCACCCCACACCATCACTGACTGTGGGTACTTGACACTGGACTTCAGGCATTTTGGCATTTCCTTCTCCCCAGTCTTCCTCCAGACTCTGGCACCTTGATTTCCGAATGACATGCAAAATTTGCTTTCATCAGAAAAAAGTACTTGGGACCACTTAGCAACAGTCCAGTGCTGCTTCTCTGTAGCCCAGGTCAGGCGCCTCTGCCGCTGTTTATGGTTCAAAAGTGGCTTTACCTGGGGAATGCGGCACCTGTAGCCCATTTCCTGCACACGCCTGTGCACGGTGGCTCTGGATGTTTCCACACCAGACTCAGTCCACTGCTTCCTCAGGTTCCCCAAGGTCTGGAATCGGTCCTTCTCCACAATCTTCCTCAGGGTCCGGTCTCCTCTTCTCGTTGTACAGCGTTTTCTGCCACATTGTTTCCTTCCAACAGACTTACCATTGAGGTGCCTTGATACAGCACTCTGGGAACAGCCTATTTGTTGAGAAATTTCTTTCTGGGTCTTACCCTCTTGCTTGAGGGTGTCAATGATGGCCTTCTTGACATCTGTCAGGTCGCTAGTCTTACCCATGATGGGGGTTTTGAGTAATGAACCAGGCAGGGAGTTTATAAAAGCCTCAGGTATCTTTTGCATGTGTTTAGAGTTAATTAGTTGATTCAGAAGATTAGGGTAATAGGTCGTTTAGAGAACCTTTTCTTGATATGCTAATTTATTGAGACAGGTTTTTTGGGTTATCAGGAGTTGTATGCCAAAATCATCAGTATTAAAACAATAAAAGACCTGACAAATTTCAGTTGGTGGATAATGAATCTATAATATATGAAAGTTTAATTGTAATCATTACATTATGGTAAATAATGAAATTTAACACTATATGCTAATTTTTTGAGAAGGACCTGTATATGGCAAAGCTATGGGGAAATATGAACGGTGCAGAGCACTATATGGCAGAGCTATGTGGAAATATGAACGGTGCAGAGCATTATATGGTACAGATATGGGGCAATATGAACGGTGCAGAGCACTATATGGGGCACAGCTATGGGGCAATATGAACGGTGCAGAGCACTATATGGGGCACAGCTATGGGGAAATATGAACGGTGCAGAGCACTATATGGCACAGCTATGGGGAAATAATGGTCTATTTTTATTTTTGAAATTCACCGGTAAATGCTGCATTTCCACCCTAGGCTTATACTCGAGTCAATAAGTTTTCCCAGTTTTTTGTGGCAAAATTAGGGGGGGTCGGCTTATACTCGGGTCGGCTTATACTCGAGTATATACGGTAATTGGGAGGTGGCGGAGGATGCTCAGTACCTGATAGCATCTTCTTCCACTTCCAAATTCATTATGATGTTATCAAGTACTTATAATGAATGATGGGGACACAGGACAGGGACTAAGGCTATATGCACACATTCAGGATTTGCAGGAGAAAATACTGCTGCATATCCTAATGTGTTGGCAGGAAGAACGCTGCATAAAATATATTTATTTTTTTCCACATTTTTGCCATGCCTTTGTTGCGTATTTTTCCATATTAGTAATATTTATAAAAGAAAAAATGAAGATGTGGCACTCACGAAGTAGTAGTACGGGTGAAATACACTGCAAGAAATGACATTATGCAGATATTAATCTGCTGCAAATCTGCAAGGAAAAAAATAAGCAGCGTGTACATGAGACTTCAGTAATCTTTTGAGTGTGTTGTAAAACTTTGCATATTTTCCGTGTGCACATAGCCGAACAGTTAATTGGGGAGGGAGAGTCACAGACTGACTAGTTTATATTATTGGGAGTCAAAGATTGTAGTTAATGGGAGGCACAGTGCTGCTTATCACTTTATATTTTTAATGGCGGGGTATATATCTGTATTCAGGGGGGAGACACATGTATTTATACAATGTATGTGACCTTATCAGGGCTGTGACGATCATTGTGACAAGATGGGTAATGGCTGGGAGATGTCGACATGACGGTTTGACCAGATGGAGAAGGAACAGGAGAAAGCGGCTCTAATCAGATGAGATGACAGCAGTAAGTGCATGGATGTATATATTATTCTGTATCTGCTCTGTGTGACGTGAAGTGATAATCTTATTTGTAAAATCCCTTATTCTACATTCTCACATTTGCGTGAAATGTCCGTGTATTTCCAGGTTTTTTCTTTTATCGGATCGCACATGGGCTCATAGAGTTTTATAGGTCCATTCACACTTACACAAAAATCACGGATCTGAGAATGAGATCCGTGAGGGTCAGAGAATGTTCTTTTCTGATCCGATTTTGAGGATCAGAATAGGACATGCTCAATGTGTCTGTAAAAGCATGCAGCACACCGACACTGTACACAGTGTGACAGGGTCACTGGCACTGTATGTAAGGGGGGATATGTGTCACAGAGGTTGCTTTCCTCCGTGATCTAGAAACCCATAAGTTTCTTTTCAGCATGATATGTGCTGAACGAGTTAAGCGGCCATGTTATGGTCTGGTTTTTAGGTGAGTAGGTAAGAGATGGGTGGGATGCCTACTCACCATATCTCCATCCCAAAGGTGTGGCTGGGGTCTGTTTATGAACTTTTTATTTCCTTTTGAGCCAGAAAAGCTGTTTTCCTGTTACCATTTTGGGTTTATGATACAATAAACCACCCAGAGACTTTAACCCCACGTGTACCCATGTCTACCTCGAGGAGCAGATGAGTGAGCAAATCACCCGACAAATGAGCAAAGTGAAATGATCTTTTGGCTTTCTTAAAAAAATCATTATTTCCTGCAGCACATTTCCTGATTAAATAACACATGTGCTGCTGAGAAAAATAATGGTCTATGTGCACCAAATGATTTATTACTGGTTGTTCTGTATGCATCTGAAGTGCATTCGGCCTGTCTAAACTGGCTATTAAATGTTTACCCATTGGCAGACATGTGAATCCAGCCTTTCCCTGACCGGTTGTAGTGCTGTGTCTATACTGTTGCACCATTTTCTGCTGTTTGGCTGCATCGGTGATGTCTTGAATTGCAGGCAATTAATGAGGTCAGTGGTTTGTGCCGTCTACATTGGCAAAGCTCAGCAATTGGCTGGAGTGGTCAACAACACGTCGTCTCTTCAGCCAAAACACAGAGATTGGGGCAGCTTTATAGACACATCGCTGGACCTGGGATGGAAAAATGAACATCAGTTATTTTTTTTAGGTAACTGAGCATATTTGAAAACGTGTTTTGAAAAGGCGCAACTCCTTTAATTTTTCACATACTGTTAGGGCTGGCGGAACACACCGAGTATATTTAGATATTATTGGTGCGTTCACAGCCCGGGGTCCACCGTGCAGGAGACCAACCTGCTGCTAGCAAATGGTGGCACAATATGGGGGTAGAAGCGAACTCTGTTACTTCACAGTGTCGAACTGAAGGGAAAACGCTGTGCACTGTTAGCGTCACAGGGGAACACAGCTGCCTAACAGAGTAAAAGCAATCAGTGGTCAGGGAGTAGCAAGCACACAAACACCTCCTCTCCAGTGGAGCTGGAATTCTAATGGCTTTACGCTAGCCCTGAATTCACCATACAAACTCTTCACCGGAGGTGCCGGTATTCGAGTGGCTTATTTCAGCCGGACCCTGACCACAAGCAGACAAGACCACTGAGTAGCTAAAGCTCATGACATAAGCTGATACTAGCGCATGGCCGTGCGGCCATGCAAACCTTTTATAGCTACAGCAACTTCAGGACCTTCCTAGTGGATCAATGGGAGATGCTACAGTACCTGAGAAAGTTCAGGACCCTCCTAGAGGACCAATGGGAGCTGCCACAGTACCTGGGCATGTGACCCCTGACCTCCAATGAGAGGTCTTACCCCGGGCATGCTCAGAAGGGGAAATGCAGGACTTAGTCCCAGAGACGTCTGCTCGCCGCTGACCAGTGCTGGCTACAATGGCTGAGCCTGGAAAGGCAGCAGTAACCATCCGCACAGTATCAGGTTGAGCCAGACGCTGGGACCGACGTCTCCACTGAGCAGGCTCCACTGCAGCTGGAGAAGAATGGGAGACCGCAGTGGAGATTTTTCAAGATTTCCCCTGTGCAGAGGCGGGAACGCGACCCCTAACACCTACAGGCTTGATAAAACACAGACGATACATTGAGAGTTCTATCATTTCCTGTGGGCCAAGAAACCATTTACTGACCCATTTCTGTTTTGGGTGTCTCTTTGTTGTCATCCATGCCGTTTACTTAAAATGGTCACAGAAGAGAAAACAGAGCAAAAACACCAACGTGTGCTCAGCCTAATGATGATAAATGAGGGAAAATCACTGTAATGTTTCCATAAGGTTCACTTTAAAGAGCGACTGCTGCAAACATTGACTTATATAATGAAGCCAATAATAACATTCGGAGACGTATATTTAAAGATCTCAAACACTGACAAAACTGGAGACAATTTCCATTGAATAAACATTTCTTGTAGCTGTTATGGGACATCTCCAGATAGTTACTCTAACATTCAGTAGGATCACTAGACAAGAGGTTTATTACAAACATCATTGCTCATTAGGCCCTAAAATGTTCATATGTATATTCATTTCTGTAGATTGTCAGCTCATAATGTATTTAAGATAAGCCAATAATGTATTGTATGTTTAGAAGTCAGAATACTGTATAGTAAAAGGATTATAGACTGGGTGGGGGTCACCTTTTTAAGCTTAAAGGTTTTTTTTATTGTTTTGGACAGTCTATTTGAAAGAAGGGTTTTTGACAATGACTTCAGCTGTAATTTGCAGGGAATGGTTTATGGTCGACACTAGTGTTGAGCATTCCGATACCGCAAGTATCGGGTATCGGCCGATACTTGCGGTATCGGAATTCCGATACCGAGATCCGATATTTTTGTGATATCGGGTATCGGTATCGAATCAATAAAGATGTGTAAAATAAAGAATTAAAATAAAAAATATTGATATGCTCACCTCTCCGGCGGCCCCTGGACTTCACACTGCTAACCGGGAGGCTTCTTTGTTTAAAAAGCGCGCCTTTCGGACCTGTGAATGACGTCCCGGGTTCTGATTGGTCGCGTGCCGCCCATGTGACCGGCACGCGACCAATCAGAGGCCGCGACGTCATTCGCAGGTCCTCAATTCCTAGAATTAGCAGTTTTGTGAATGAGAATGACGTCGCGGCTTCTGATTGGCCGCGTGCCGGTCACATGGGCGGCACGCGGCCAATCAGAAGCCGCGACGTCATTCTCATTCACAAAACTGCTAATTCTAGGAATTGAGGACCTGCGAATGACGTCGCGGCCTCTGATTGGTCGCGTGCCGGTCACATGGGCGGCACGCGACCAATCAGAAGCCGGGACGTCATTCACAGGTCCGAAAGGCGCGCTTTTTAAACAAAGAAGCCTCCCGGTTAGCAGCGTGAAGTCCAGGGGCCGCCTGAGAGGTGAGGATATCAATATTTTTTATTTTAATTCTTTATTTTACACATCCCTATGGATCCCAGGGCCTGAAGGAGAGTTTCCTCTCCTTCAGACCCTGGGAACCATGAGAATACCTTCCGATACTTGATGTCCCATTGACTTGTATTGGTATCGGATATCGGTATCGGCGATATCCGATATTTTTCGGGTATCGGCCGATACTATCCGATACCGATACTTTCAAGTATCGGACGGTATCGCTCAACACTAGTCGACACCCATAGCACTTTCTTGGTATAGTGCAGGGTGTAGATTTGCTATACACACAGTAGTACACCAAGACAATCAAATTACCAATTCATAGGAATTTTTATTAGAAGGTCATCATGTAGCTCGTATCCATATTATTGAAGACGGCCAACATTTCGGTCCTTCCCGCACCTTGTTCACAGTCTGAGTAGCTGTATGACTGAGCGCTCTGCTGTGAGATCATGCTGCTGAATCTGTGCTCATTCAAATCTATGGGTTGCATGTGTAATTAATTACAGGACAGGACCTAAAAAACAACAGATACTCTTTATACCCTCTACTCTTAATCTCTACTCTCTGATTTTGACTCTTGGCTCCTGCACTATTGATATTCTCTATTAAGTCAGGTTGTAGGGGTTCACCGCAATTCAATAAGCAGCGCTAGCATATGCTGCTCAGTGTCTCTGCTGTATGGCAGACTGTATAGTGTAATCATGCCACAATGCAGCCTACCATCTAGATATAGCAGAGCTAGACCTGTTGTTTGGGCTGGCAGAATGCACCAAGTAAATATAGATGTTATTATCGGTGCGTTCGCAGCCCGGGGTCCACCATGCAGGAGGAGAACCTGCTGCTAGCAAATGGCACTATATGGCGGTATAAGCGAGCTCTGTTACTTCACAGAGTTGCTGTGATAGAAAAGCACTGTGTCCTGTTAAGCTAACAGGAGAACACAGCTAACTGCTGAGCTGATAGCAGTCAGTGGTCTTGCAGTCAGAGGAGCACACAAACAATTCCTCACCGGAGGTGCCGGTATTCTAGTGGCTTATTTCAGCCGGGCCCTGAATACATGCAAACAAACTCCCCACCGGAGGTGCTGGTATTCTAGTGGCTTATTTCAGCCGAGCCCTGACCACAAGCATACACGACCACACTGGTGCAAAGCTCATAACAAAGACTGATACAAGCGCATGGCCGTGTGGCCATGCAATCCTTTATAGTTGTAGCAACTTCAGGACATTCCTAGAGGACCAATGGGAGTTGCTTCAGGACCTGAGCATGTGACCCCTGACCTCCAATGAGAGGTCTTCCTTTGGGCATGCTCAGAAGAGAGAAAGCAGGACTTATTCCCAGAAGTGAGTCCTCGCCAATGACCAGTACTAGCTATAATGGCAGAGCCTGGAAGAACAACAGTAGCCAGACGCAGAGTATCTGCCTGAGCCAGACGCTGGGACCGATGTCTCCGCTGAGCAGGCTCCACTGCAGCTGGAGAAGAATGGGAGCCCACAGCAGAGATGGCTCAAGATTCCCCCTGTGCAGAGGCGGGAACTCGAGCCCTAACATCTGTCATGGGATGAATGGATTATTATCTTCTCTGCAGACAGGTGAGGAATATTGCTGTTTATTAAATTTATTCTGTTACAGGAGGCATTGGCTTCTGTGGACTGTGTGATGATGTGAGTATGGTTTAACTTAGATTCATTAAAAGAATCTGTGTCATTCTTTCAATTAAATGACTTTATTCTGAGTGTTTTCTTTTAGACAATATGACTATGGGTTTAGAAATGGGGGAGTCTTATAGACGCCTCTCCATTAATAACTTCTGGGCTTGATATCACCTGACAATACAAAGGTGACATCAACCAGCCAGCTATCACCCCACTTGCCACCACATGAAGGAAAGTGGGAAGAGCAAAGCTAAGTGCCAGATTTGGTGCATCTTATGGATGCCGGATTTCTGGGGTGGCTGAGAGCTGATGTTTTTAGTTTGGGAGGGGCCAATATCCATGGCCCTTTTGTAGGCTATTAATATCAGCTTTCTGCCTAGTCTTTGCTGGTTATTAAATACTAGATGGTGGCCCGATTCTAACGCATGGGGTATTCTAGAATATGCATGTCCACGTAGTATATTGTCCAGCCACGTAGTATATTGCCCATCGACGTAGTATATTGCCCAGCGACGTAGTATATTGCTCAGTCACATAGTATATTGCCCAGTGACGTAGTATATTGCCCAGTCACGTAGTATATTGCCCAGTCACGTAGTATATTGCCCAGTTACGTAGTATGTTGCCCATTTACGTAGTATATTGCCCAGCCACGTAGTATACAGCACAGAGCCACGTAGTATATTTCCCAGTGACGTAGTATATTGCCCAGCCATGTAGTATACAGCACAGAGCCACGTAGTATATTGCCCAGCACAGAGCCACGTAGTATACAGCACAGAGCCATGTAGTATATTGGCCAGTAATGTAGTATATTGCCCAGCCACGTAGTATACAGCACAGAGCCACGTAGGATATTGCACAGCGACATAGTATATTGTCCAGCCACGTAGTATATTGCATAGCAATGTAGTATATTGCCCAGCCTTGTAGTATACAGCACAGAGCCACGTAGGATATTGCCCAGTGACGTACTATATTACCGAGCCACGTATGTCACAGGTTAAAAGAATAAAAAATAAACATACTCACCTAACGATCCGAGGGCCCCTTGTAGTCTAACATACTCACCATTCTTGTCGCTGCTCCTCAACGTCCCGTCTCTCCGCTTCCTGGGATCCAATGGCGCTGTGCAGATGGGCGCGCGGCTGCCGCCATCTTGTGTTCCCAGGATGCTTTGCGAAATTACCCATATGACTTAGCGGTCTCGCGAGACCGCTAGGTCTTATGGGTAATTTTGCAAAGCATCGCTGGGAAAGGAAGATGGCGGCAGGCGCGAGCGGACAACGGAGGGTGAGTATAGCAGGTTTTTTGTTTTTGTACTATTTTTAACATTACTTTCTTTTACTATTGATGCCGCCTAGGCAGCATCAATAGTAAAAGGTTGGGGACACACAGGGTTAATAGCGGCAGTAACGGAATGCGTTACCGCTGGCATTAACCCTGTGTTAGCGGTGACCAGAGGGGAGTATGGAGCGGGCACCGGGGACACTGACTGCGGGGAGTAAGCAGCGGAGCGCCGGGGACACTGACTGCGGGGAGCGGAGCACCGGGGACACTGACTGCGGGGAGCGGAGCGCCGGGGACACTGACTGCGGGGAGCGGAGCGCCGGGGACACTGACTACGGGGAGTGGAGCACCGGGGACACTGACTGCGGGGAGCGGAGCACCGGGGACACTGACTGCGGGGAGCGGAGCGCCGGAGACACTGACTGCGGGGAGCGGGCGCCGGCCACTGACTGCAGGGAGTATAGAGCGGCCATTTTCTTCCGGACTGTGCCCGTCGCTGATTGGTCATGGCTGTTTTGCGGCGACCAATCAGCGACTTGGATTTCCATGATAGACAGAGGCCACGACCAATGAATATCCGTGACAGAAGGACAGACAGACAGACGGAAGTACCCTTTAGACAATTATGTATATAGATAGGGGGACCCTGTCATTTTTTTGAGTGGGTCCCCATTTTAATAACCATGAAAGGCTAAGTATACAGCTGTGAGCTGATATTAATAGCCTGGGACCCTTTATGAATATTGTTTCTTTCCCAAAATATTAACATCAGCACACCTGAAGGCTGCTAACTAAGGTTACTTTAGGTATTTTTCTGTACTTGTTAATAAATGAAAAATAAACAAAAAAAATGGGTTGTGCCCTCCTGTAATTTTCATAAACAGCTGAGGGAAAGCCGACGGCTGGGGGCATATGTTAATATTCTGGGAAAAAGACAGTATTCATAAAGGTTCCCAGGCTATTAATATCAACTCACAGCTATATACTTACCCTTTCCTGTTAATTAAAATGGGGGACCCCTTCAAAAAATGATGTGTGAATCCCCTGTGTTTTTGATTACCAGCCAGGCAAAACTGACAGCTGTGGGCTGCAACCTCAGCTGTCAGCTTCAGCAAGGCTGGATATCAAGAATAGAGGGTTTCCCACACCATATTTTTTCATTATTGAAATAAATAATTTAAAAACACAGGA
Organism: Ranitomeya imitator; assembly: GCF_032444005.1. Classification (NCBI taxonomy): domain Eukaryota; kingdom Metazoa; phylum Chordata; class Amphibia; order Anura; family Dendrobatidae; genus Ranitomeya; species Ranitomeya imitator. The sequence goes on along the minus strand of NC_091286.1, from coordinate 559,214,890 downwards.
TGTGGACCCCCCATTTTTGACTACCAGCCAAGCTAAAGCAGACAGCTGGGGGCTGGTATTCTCAAGGTGGTAAGAGGTCATGGATATTGGCCCCCAGCCTAAAAATAGCAGCCCGCAGCTGCCCCCAAAAAATTAGATGCACCAATTCTGGCACTTTGCCCGGCTCTTCTCACTTGCCCTGTGGCGGTGGCAAGTGGAGTTCATAATTGTGGGGTTGATGTCACCTTTGTATTTTCCAGTTATATCAAGCCCACTACTTATTAAGGAGAGGCGTCTATAAGACACCCATCCATTACTAATCCTTAAGTTATATTGTAGTTAAACACATAGCCAGAATAAAGTCTTATATTTGTAATAAAAACAAAACACACTTTTCCTTTTTTTATTTAAAAATAACAAATCTACTATATTATTGTCTAAGGGTCACTTCCGTCTGTCCTTCTGTCTTTCTGTCTGTCCTTCTGTCATGGATATTCATTGGTCGTGGCCTCTGTCTGTCAAGGAAATCCAAGTCGCTGATTGGTCGCTGAAAAAAAGCCACGACCAATTAGCGACGGGCACAGTCCGGAAGAAAATGGCCGCTCCTTACTCCCCGCAGTCACTGCCCGGCGCCCACATACTCCCCTCCAGCCACTGCTCACACAGGTTTAATGCCGGTGGTAACTGACCGCGTTATGCCGCGGGAAACGCACTCCGTTACCATCGCTATTAACCCTGTGTGTCCTCAACTTTTTACTATTGATGCTGCCTATGCGGCATCAATAGTAAAAAATGTAATGTTAAAAATAATAAAAGAACAAAAAACCTGCTATACTCACCCTCCGTTGTCCGCCGAGCCGATCGTGACGGCCGCCATCTTCCGTTCCCGGCGATGCATTGCGAAATTACCCAGAAGACTTAGCAGTCTCGCGAGACCGCTAAGTCATCTGGGTAATTTCGCAATGCATCCTGGGAACGGAAGATGGCGACAGCCACGCGCTCATCGCCTGCACCAGATCCGAAGGTGAAGTATGTTACAACTACAATGGGCCCTCGGATCCGAAGGTGAGTATGTTTATTTTTAATTTTTTAACCTGTGACATACGTGGCTGGGCAATATACTACATGGCTGGGCAATATACTACGTCACTGTGCAATATACTTCGTGGCTCTGTGCTGTATACTACGTCACTGGGCAATATACTATGTTGCTGTGCAATATACTATGTGGCTCTGTGCTGTATACTACGTAGCTGGGCAATATACTACGTGGCTGGGCAATATACTACGTCACTGGGCAATAAACTACGTCACTGGGCAATATACTATATCACTGGGCAATATACTACATGGCTCTGTGCTGTATACTACGTCACTGGGCAATATACTACATCGCTGTGCAATATACTACGTGACTGGGCAATATACTATGTGACAGGGCAATATACTACGTGACTGGGCAATCTACTACGTGGCTCTGTGCTGTATACTACATTGCTGTGCAATATACCACGTCACTGGGCAATATACTATGTGGCTGTGCAATATACTATGTGGCTGCACAATATACTACGTAGCTGGGCAATATACTACATGGCTGGGCAATATACTACGTCAATGGGCAATATACTATGTGGCTGCGCAAAATACTAAATGGCTGGGCAATATACTACGTGGCTGGGCAATATACTATGTGGCTCTGTGCTGTATACTACATCGCTGTGCAATATACTACGTCACTGGGCAATATACTATGTGGCTGTGCAATATACTATGTGGCTGCGCAATATACTACGTAGCTGGGCAATATACTACGTGGCTGGGCAATATACTACGTCACTGGGCAATATACTATGTGGCTGCGCAAGATACTACATGGCAGGGCAATATACTACGTGGCTGGGCAATATACTACGTGGCTGGGCAATATACTACGTGGCTGGGCAATATACTACGTGGCTGGGCAATATACTATGTGGCTGGGCAATATACTACGTGGCTGGGCAATATACTACGTGGCTGGGCAATATACTACGTGGACATGAATATTCTAGAATACCCAATGCATTAGAATCGGGCCACCATCTAGTACAGTTATACTCACCTAACACCCATTCCATTGAGCCTGCGTCTCTTGTAATATAACAAAAATAAAAAACAACCATCTCCCTCACCTGTCTGTCATTCTGTCCCAGGCCATAATCCATGTGTGGGGATAATAAGTTTTCAATCTTGGTAGTGCCAAGATGCGATCATCCAGGCTGTTAACCACTTAGGAATGAGCTGCTGCGCAGCATCAGTGACCAGCGGTGATGTCATCGAGGTTACCACTGGTCACTGAGGTTGCATTCCCAGCATGGACCCTGAACTGTGGTGACCTCAGCACCGTGAGAAAAAGTCAGTGAGTTCACCGCAATTCACCATGGTGAACTCACTAAGGCTACGTTCAGACTAGCGCTGTGCGCCGCTGCGTCGGCGACGCGATGCACAACGCACCGAAAAACGCACGCAAAAATGCTGCGTTTTGCGACGCGTGCGTCGTTTTTTGCCGAAAATCGGACGCAAGAAAAATGCAACTTTTTGCGTTTTCTTGGTCCGACGCTTGCGGCAAAAAAGACGCATTTGTCGCAAAACGCAACAAGCAAAAACGCATGCATCCCTTATGTTAAACATAGGGGCGCATGACGCGTGCGTCGCCGCTGCGTCGCCCGACGCGGCGCAGACGCACACTAGCACAACGCTAGTCTGAACGTACCCTAAGCTGACCCGTGATCAACTCACTCAGCATCAACTGTAGTAGACTCATTGAGCTTGACCTGTGGTGTACTCACTGAACCGAACCAAACCTTGAAAGGTTCGCTCATCTCTAGTTTGGAAATCACATTATGGTTATTGTATTATTTTTTGTTATTTCCAACTTACCAATCTTTGATGGCACACTCTATTCTTCTTGAGCATTCCCATACTTACCTATATTGTATATATATTGTCAGATTGCTACATTATTATCTATCATATATATATATATATATATATATATATAGCAAGACATTTATTATTTAACACTCTAACCATTTTATCTATAACTGCATCCAGACGATATTGTACATACTTTATGTATTAGATATTTTACACACGTGGTCAAAATTGTTTGTACCCCTCGTTTAATGACAGAAAAATCCACAATGGTCACATAATTAACTTGAATCTAACCAAAGTAATAATAAATAAAAAATCTATGAAAATTAACAAATGAATGTCAGACATTGCTTTTCAACAATGCTTCCATAGAATTAAAAAAAAAATAAAACTCATGAAATAGGCCTGGACAGAAATAATGGTACCCTTAACTTAATATTTTGTTGCACAACCTTTTGAGGCAGTCATTACAATCAAACGATTCCTGTAACTGTCAATGAGATTTCTGCACCTCTCCACAGGTATTTTGGCCCACTCCTAAAGAGCAAACTGCTCCAGTTGTCTCGTGTTTGAAGGTTGCCTTTTCCAGACGGCATGTTTCAGATCTTTCCAAAGGTGCTCAATAGGATTTAGGTCAAGGCTCATAGAAGGCTACTTCAGAATAGTCCAATGTTTTCCTCTTAGCCATTCTTGGGTGTTTTTAGCTGTGTGTATTGGGTCATTATCCTATTGCAAGAACCGTGACCAGGGCCGGCTCCAGGTTTTTGAGGGCCCCGGGCGAAAGAGTCTCAGTGGGCCCCCCCTTTAACACATACCCCGATTCATGATCGCATATAAACACAGCCATGTAGTATATAACACTGCCCACGTAGCATACAGCAGCCCACGTAGCATATAGCAGCCCATGTAGTATATAGCACAGCCCACGTGGTATATAGCAGCGCAGCCCACGTAGTATATAGCAGCGCAGCCCATGTAGTATATAGCAGCGCAGCCCACGTAGTATATAGCAGTGCCACTCACTCAGGCACTGGAAGGACTAGGAGCTCCTCCTGAATCTGCCTCATAACTTCAGCAGCACGGCAGCCAGCCAGGGGCGGAGATCAGAGCAGAGAACGTGCTCTCTCCGCCCACAAACAATGTCACACTGGCTGCCTTCTCTTAACCCCTATGTGTGCCTGCCTGGCTGCACTGACTGAGTGAGAAGATGCTTGTGTCAGAGCTGGCACATAGGGGTTAAGAGAACGCAGCCAGCTGTGACTTTGTGGGCGGAGAGAGCATGTTATCTCCTGCTCTGCTCTCCCAGCTGTATCTATGACAGCTAAGTGTGCCCGCTCTCTCCCCAGGGCCCCGGCATTTGCCCGCTGTTCCGGGTGCTGACGCCGGCCCTGCCCGTGACCTGCAACTGAGACCAAGCTTTCTGACACTGGACAGCACATTTCTCTCTAGAATCCCTTGATAGTTTTGAGATTTCATTGTACCCTGCACAGATTCTAGACACCCTATGCCAGATGCAGCAAAGCAGCCCCAGAACATAACAGAGCCTCCTCCATGTTTCACAGTAGGGACAGTGTTCTTTTCTTGATATGTTTCATTTTTCCATCTGTGAACATAGAGCTGATGTGCTTTGCCATAAATTCTCCCAGAAGCTTTGTGGCTTGTCAACATGTAGTTTGGCAAATTCCAGTTTGGCTTTTTTATGATTTTTATTCAACAATGGTGTCCTCCTTGGTCGTCTTCCATGAAATCCACTTTGGCTCATACAACGATGGTGCGATCTGACACTGATGTTCCGTGAGCTTGAAGTTCACCTTTAATCTGTTTAGAAGCTTTCCTGGCCTCTTTTGTTACCATTCGTATTATCCGTCTCTTTGATTTGTCATCAATTTTCCTCCTGCGGCCACGTCCAGGGAGGTTGGCTACATTCCCATGGATCTTAAATTTCTGAATAATATGTGCAACTGTGGTCACAGGACCATCAACATGCTTGGAGATGGTATTATAACTTTTACCTTTAACATGTTTGCCTATAATTTTCATTCTAATCTCCTGAGACAACTCTTTCCTTTGCTTCCTCTGGTCCTGTTAGAATCTGTTTATTTTGTTACTATCCGCCATTTTCTTGTGGAGTTCTGGTTACTGGTCTTTTTCCTGGTGCTGGGTTTGTCTTGGTTCAGGTGTTTGCATCACTCTTTGTTAACCAGCACCCGCCTCCCATTCCTTGCTGGACAACAGTGTTAATCTGCTTGAACTCTAGCTTGGTGCTTTGCTTTGTGTTCTGTGTGTGTTATTTATGCAGTGCTGGTACCTCTGGTTCAGCTAGCCTTAGTTTCTGTTTTCTATTAGTTTCTTCAGCCTTCTCTGTGTTTTCTACTAGGAGGTGACCCGTTTTTGTACCCAGTCCTTAGTTCTTTTAGGGAATCCCTTCCCCTTATCTATAGGTCTTTGCTTGAGATTAACCTAGGATCGTCGGTGGGTCTATTCGCAAGGAATGGGTCGCCCACTCCATCATAGGGTTTCAGCCTAGTCATAGTGCAGGGTCTGTTTTCCCCCTTCTACCTTAGTCCTGTGTTGCAGATCCGTAACAGTTTGTCCAGCCAGAAAGAAGTATAAAAAAAACAAAAAACCCTCTCAGATTTCTGCAACATGAACAGCTTTCAAGATCTTGCTCAGCGTCTGCAAGGGTTAACGTTGGAAGTTGCCAGCTTACAGCAGCACGTGAGTAATTGCCCTGGAATCCATTGTGAAGAACCTAAGGTGGGGTTGCCTCAATGTTTTTCTGGTAAACAGCAGGAATTTCTTTAATATAAAAATGCATGTTTACTTTATTTTCGGCTTAGACCCAGGTCTCCAGGGGCTGAATTACAGCGTGTGGGGATTATTATGTCGTTATTGCAAGGTGAGCCCCAAGTTTGGGCATTTTCATTGCGTCCGGATAACCCTTGTTTGATGTCTGTAGAAGCGTTTTTTTTGCTATGGGGTTATTATATGATGATCCTGATTGGGTCATTACAGCCGAGGCAGAACTCAGGTGGCTGAAACATGGTTCTGGTGACGCTTAGAGATATCATACCCAGTTCAGACGATGGTCTGCAGAGGACAGCTGGAATGATATAGCACTCAAGAGTCAGTTTTAGCAGGTTTGAATGACAGGGTTAAAGATTTGCTCATTGCATATCCTGCACCTGCTACGCTTGAGGTTGCTATGCAATTAGCTATCCTGGTGGATAGAATGAGGATAAGGTTTCAATTTTGCTGGAGAGCCTTGTTGACTGTGGGGAGCCGATGCAACTTGGGGCGATCTCCTCTCGTTCCCAGGAAAGGCAGAGAAGATTCTCTAAGGGGCTATGTCTTTATTGTGGTAAGGCTGACCATTTTATTAAGCAATGTGAAGGATGCATAGACAAGGAAAAGAATAAAAAAGGTCAATCAGAATAACCCTCCCTTTCGCATTGCATTTTTACTGTCGGCAGGAGTTTCTTTTTCTGGTAGTTCTATCTGTCGTGGTCATTCGATTGATTTTCAAGTGACAGTGGACTGTGGTTCTGCACTTAATTTGATTGATCAACAATTTCTAAACAAATATAAGATTGATTCTGTACCTTTAACATGCCCTTTTCCTGTAGTGGCGATTGATAACACTCCTCTAGAGCATGGGTGCGTTTCCTGAAAGGTCACCGGGTTTCCACTCACTGTGAATATGGAACACCAGGAATCTTTAGTAGGGTTGAGCGAAACGGGTCGGTCATTTTCATAAGTCACCGACTTTTGGCAAAGTCGGGTTTCATGAAACCCGACCCGATCCCTGTGTAGGGTCGGCCATGCGGTACGCGACTTTCGCGCCAAAGTCGCGTTTCAATGGCGTGAAAAGCGCTATTTCTCAGCCAATGAAGGTGGACGCAGAGTGTGGGCAGCGTGATGACATAGGTCTCAGTCCCCACCATCTTAGAGAAGGGCATTACAGTGATTGGCTTGCTTTCTGCGGCGTCACAGGGGCTATAAAGGGGCGTTCCCGCTGACCGCCATCTTACTGCTGCTGATCTGAGCATAGGGAGAGGTTGCTGCCACTTCGTCAGAAGCAGGAATAGCGTTAGGCAGGGTACATTAACCCCCAAACTGCTTGTGCTGTAGCGATTTCCACTGTCCAACACCACCTTTTGTTTGCAGGGACAGTGGAGGCTACATTTTTTTCCCTCAGCGCTGTAGCTCATTGGGCTGCCCTAGAAGGCTCCCTGATAGCTGCATTGCTGTTAGTACGCCGCTGTGCAAACCAACTGCTTTTTTCAAAGCACAAATCCAGTTGCTCCTTCCTTTCTGCACAGCTATCTTGTTTGTTTGTCCACACTTTTGACTTTTTTGTGCAGCAGTCCACTCCTTGTTATTGCTGCCTGCCATACTTTGCTGAGATTACTGCAGGGAGATAGTAATTGTAGGACAGTCACTTTTATTTTTTGTTGTTTCGTTATATCTCTTCAAGCCACTTTCTGCCACAGAAAATTTACTCTAATACAGTGGCGCAGATTAAAATTGGCAAATCTGCATCAGTGTCAGTCCTGTGTGTGGGATCTGTGTCTCATTTTCTGGCACAGAAAACATACAGTCTAACAGTGGGCCTGATTTCTTGCCAATTCTCCCATAAATAAAAAAAAAATAGTGGGAGATTAAGATTGGCAATTTTGCCTCAGTGCCAGTGCTGTGTGTGGCATCTGTCTCTAATTTTGTGCCACATTAAACCTAGTGTGTAATACTGGGCCAGATTTCTTTTAAATTCTCCCTGAAAAAAAAAACAGTGGGAGATTAAGATTGGCATTTCTGCTTCAGTGCCAGTCCTGTGTGTGCCACCTGTCTCAAATTGTGTGCCATATTAAACCTAGTGTGTAATACTGGGCCAGATTTCTTTTCAATTCTCCCTGAAAAAAAAATTGTGGGAGATTAAGATTGGCATTTCTGCTTCAGTGCCACTCCTGTGTGTGCCACCTGTCTCAAATTGTGTGCCACATTAAACCTAGTGTGTAATACTAGGCCATTTTTTTTTTTAAATTATTCCAGAAAAAAAAATAGTGGGAGATTAAGATTGGCAATTCTGCCTCATTGCCAGCGCTGTGTGTGGCATCTGTCTCTAATTTTGTGCCACAGAACATATACTGTATAAGAGTGGGCCACATTTCTACAATATTCTCCCAGAAAAAATAAAAAGGGGGAGATTTTTATTGGTAGTGTCTGCATCAGCGTCAGTCCTGTTAGTGGCATATCTGTCTGCCACTGAAGCTGTGTACTGTTATACATTGGGCCTGATTTTCCCTGCAGTCTCACCCACCTATAAAGGGATATATAAATCCAACAGAAGTTTGAGTTCACCTTGTAACTGGTTTTACAGTAACAAATACCATTAGTTGGGTTACGTTTTTCAAACAATGAGGAAGTCTGGTGGAAGAGGTCGTGGCCATGGGCGGTCATTGCCAGCTGGTAATGATGGTAGTGGTGGTGGAGCATCAGGTGGTCGTGGGAAAAGCAATATAGCACCTAAGTCTCGAGTTGTTGAGCCAGGTTCGTGGTCTGGCTACACAAGGCCTCGAACGCTCCCTTTTCTGGGAGTAGGAAAACCGCTTTTAAAGCCGGAGCAGCAAGAACAAGTTTTGACTTTCCTTGCTGACTCAGCCTCTAGCTCTTTCGCCTCCTCTTCTGAAACTGCTAAATGTAAAAGCAGCACATGGTTAGTGGATGTTCACGGTCAGGGACAAGTCGCTTCCTTGTCTTCTTCATCAAGAACAACAGAGAAGGATGCGTCAGGCGACACAACGGGTTACTCCATGGAGCTCTTTACACATACCGTTCCTGGGTTAGAAAGTGAAACAGTTTACAGGCCATGCCCATTACAAGTTGAATCGGACATGGAGTGCACAGATGCACAGCCACAGCCAGATTACTATGCTGTTCCTTTGACTCAGACCAGAACATTGCCCTCGCAGTGTACTGATCCAGAATCAGACCCTGACGAGACTATGGTGCCCCGTCACGAACGCTATACCACCGGCTTACATGGTGACACAGACGAAGTTGCACACGAGATAGAAGAGGAGGTCATAGATGACCCAGTTGTTGACCCCGATTGGCAGCCATTGGGGGAACAGGGTGCAGGCAGCAGTAGCTCTGAAGCGGTGGAGGAGCAGGAGCCGCAGCAGGCATCAACATCGCAACAGGTTCCATCAGCCGGGCCCGTATCTCGCCAAAAACGCGTGGCAAAACCAAAACCAGTTGTAGGACAGCGTGGCCATCCGGTTAAAGAAGCTCAGTCTGCAATGCCTGAAAAGGTATCCGATAGTAGAAAGAGTGCAGTCTGGCATTTTTTTAAACAACATCCAAAGGATCAGCGCAAAGTCATCTGTCAAAAATGTTCAACTACCTTAAGCAGAGGTCAGAATCTTAAAAGTCTAAATACAAGTTGCATGCGTAGACATTTAACCACCATGCATTTGCAAGCCTGGACTAACTACCAAATGTCCCTTAAGGTTGTAGCACCCTCAGCCAATGAAGCTAGTCAGCAACGCTACATCCCTTCCCTCACTGTAAGCCCACCATTTCCCGCACCACCTGCAGTAAATGTGCAGGTTTCGTCGCCAGGCCAAAGCAGTCAGGGAATCACCAGGTTCGTGGTAGGAAACACTGCATGTAGGGCACCAGCAAGAATACCATCTCCAACCCTCTCTCAGTCTGCCATGTCCACTGGCACCCACGCTAGTTCCATCATCTGCAGCTCTCCAGTCCAGCTCACCCTACATGAGATTCTCGTTAGAAAAAAAGGAAGTACTCATCCCCGCATCCACGTACACAAGGTTTGAACGCCCACATTGCTAGACTAATCTCATTAGAGATGATGCCCTACCGGTTAGTTGAAAGCGAAGCTTTCAAATCCCTGATGGACTACGCTGTACCATGCTACGAGCTACCCAGTTGACTTTTCTTTTCAAGAAAAGCCATCCCAGCCCTCCACCAGCATGTAAAAGACCGCATTGTCCATGCATTCAGGCAATCTGTGAGTACAAAGGTGCACCTGACAACAGATGCATGGACCAGTAGGCATGGCCAGGGACGATACGTGTCCATCACGTGTAGCGTGGCTAAAGGATGACTAATCGATGGGAGATATGTGTCTTATAGATGGCTTGCTGCTGTGATGTAACCATAGCTACCTATATGTGTTTCAGGACCTGTGGTGATGTCACAACCACATGTCTGGTCATGTGATGGGTTCTGGGTGTGGTTAGACATATAAAAGAAAGCCTAATGCTTAACACAGATAGATATGTGAGGAGGTGAAACCCTCCTGAGTGTGTCAAGGCTCCAGGACTGAGCCGGAAGGACTGGACATTTGTTTTTCTTTTCCTGAGCCAAAGGCTATTTGTTTTCTGTTATTTCGCCACGTGGTTTATGATGCAATAAACCCTATGAACTTTTCAAGAAACGTGCCTCCTGAGTCTCAGACGTCGCACCCGAGTGAGTGAAATCCCTACAATTGGCGGTAGACGTGCAGGCAGCGTTCCCAGCGGAGACGAAGAGTCTGTTATTGGATGTCCTGGGTCAAGTCTGTGGTAAGCCAGCAAGCATTGCCGGAGAAAATGGAGGACCTGCTGAAACACTTGCTCCAGTCGCAGCAAGAGAGCAACAGGCTGTTGATGCAGCAGATTCAACAGAACCAGCAGCAGATACAACAGAGCCAGCAGAAGCAACGGCAGCAGATACAACAGAGCCAGCAGGAGCAACGGCAGCAGATGCAGCTTCTGGCAACCGCCATCCAGGGCAAGACGAGCGCCCCAACCCCAGGTCTGGCTGATGACACCCACGTTCGGAAGACGGTAAGACGCGCGTTGCAAAAAATGACTCCCGGGGATGATGTTGAGGCCTTCCTGACGGTGTTTGAGAGGGTCGCTTGTTGTGAGTTCTGTTTTTGGGCTCCCTCTGGTGGTTACTGATGGTACTGGGTGACTTGTCTTTCCTGGGTCTCTGGGTTCCACCTGTTCCATCAGGATATGGGAGTTTCCTATTTAACCTGGCTTTGCTGGCATTTCCTCGCCGGTTATCAATGTATCCAGTGTGTCTTGTTACCTCTGCTCCCTGCTCCTAGAACCTTCTGGTCAAGCTAAGTTTGGATTTTCCTGTTTTGGTGTTTTGCTTTATTTGGTTTTTTAGTCCAGCCTGCAGATATGTGATTCTTTGCTGCTGGTTGCTCTAGTGGGCTGAAATTGCTCCTCATGTACCATGAGTTGGCACATGAGTTCAAGTAATTTCAGGATGGTTTTTTGAAGGGTTTTTCGCTGACCGCGCAGTTCACTTTTGTATCCTCTGCTATCTAGCTTTAGCGGGCCTCATTTTGCTGAAACTGTTTTCATACTGCGTATGTGCTTTCCTCTCATTTCACCGTCATTATATGTGGGGGGCTGCTATTTCTGTGGGGTATTTCTCTGGAGGCAAGAGAGGTCTGTGTTTCTTCTAATAGGGGAAGTTAGATCTTCGGCTGGAGCGAGACGTCTAGGATCATCGTAGGCACGTTCCCCAGCTACTTTTATTTGTATGTTAGGTTCAGGGTCGCGGTCAGCTCAGGTTCCATCGCCCTAGAGCTTGTTTGTATCTGTGCTTGTCCTTTAGTGATCCCCTGCCATTGGGATCATGACAGTATAACCGGCCCACAAAGTGTTAATTGTATTGGCTGAAGTAGGAGGATAAGTAGTCTGAGGAAGTTTTTTTTTTTTTCCCTCTTTCCCTCAGAGTTTGCTGCCTAGCCTTATTGCAGCCTGGCTACTTCCTCCTCCTCTTAATCTTTGAATGGCTCTGATCCCAGCTGTTTATCATGGACGTCCAGAGTTTGGCTTCCAGCCTGAATAATCTTGCCGCTAAGGTTCAAAATATACAGGATTTTGTTGTACATGCTCCTATGTCTGAACCTAGAATTCCTGTCCCAGAGTTTTTTTCTGGAGATAGATCTCGTTTTCTGAATTTTAGGAACAATTGCAAGTTGTTTCTTTCTTTGAAATCTCGCTCCTCTGGAGACCCTGCTCAGCAAGTCAAGATTATTATATCTTTCCTGCAGGGTGACCCTCAGGATTGGGCATTTGCATTGGCACCAGGGGACCCTGCGTTGCTTAATGCGGATGCGTTTTTTCTGGCATTGGGTTTGCTCTATGAGGAACCTAACCAAGAGATTCAGGCTGAAAAAGCTTTGTTGGCCCTCTCTCAGGGGCAAGATGAAGCAGAAATTTATTGTCAAAAATTTCGGAAGTGGTCGGTGCTTACTCAGTGGAATGAGTGCGCCCTGGCTGCAAAGTTCAGAGATGGCCTTTCTGAGGCCATTAAAGATGTTATGGTGGGGTTCCCTGCGCCTACTGGTCTGAATGAGTCTATGACTATGGATATTCAGATTGATCGGCGTTTACGGGAGCGCAAACCTGTGCATCATTTGGCGGTGTCGTCTGAACCGTCACCTGAGATAATGCAATGTGATAGAATTCAGTCCAGAAGTGAACGGCAAAAGTATAGGCGGAAAAAAGGGTTGTGCTTTTATTGTGGTGATTCAGCTCATGTTATATCAGCATGCTCTAAACGCACAAAAAAGGTTGATAAGTCTGTTGCCATTAGTACTTTACAGTCTAAGTTCATTCTGTCTGTGACTCTGATTTGTTCATTATCATCCATTTCCGTCGATGCCTATGTGGATTCAGGCGCTGCCCTGAGTCTTATGGATTGGTCATTTGCCAATCACTGTGGGTTTAGTCTGGAGCCTCTGGAAGTCCCTATTCCTTTAAGGGAATTGACTCTACACCTTTGGCTATGAATAAACCTCAGTACTGGACACAAGTGACCATGCGTATGACTCCCGTTCATCAGGAGGTGATTCGCTTCCTGGTACTGTATAATTTGCATGATGTCCTAGTGCTTGGTCTGCCATGGTTACAAACTCATAATCCAGTCCTTGACTGGAAATCAATGTCTGTGTTAAGCTGGGGTTGTCAGGGGGTTCATGACGATGCACCTCCAATTTCTATCGCTTCATCTACTCCTTCTGAGATTCCTGTGTTTTTGTCTGATTATCGGGATGTTTTTGAGGAGCCTAAGCTCAGTTCGCTTCCTCCTCACAGGGATTGCGATTGTGCTATAAATTTAATTCCAGGCAGTAAATTTCCTAAAGGTCGTTTGTTCAATCTGTCAGTGCCAGAGCATACTGCTATGCGGGATTATGTTAAGGAGTCCTTGGAAAAGGGACATATCCGTCCATCTTTGTCCCCTTTGGGAGCAGGTTTTTTTTTCGTGGCCAAAAAAGATGGTTCCTTGAGGCCTTGTATAGATTATCGTCTTTTGAATAAGATTACCGTAAAATATCAGTATCCTTTGCCATTGTTGACTGATTTGTTTGCTCGCATTAAGGGGGCTAAATGGTTCACTAAGATTGATCTTCGGGGTGCGTATAATCTTATACGAATAAAGCAAGGTGATGAGTGGAAAACCGCATTTAATACGCCTGAGGGCCATTTTGAGTATTTGGTAATGCCTTTTGGACTTTCTAATGCTCCTTCAGTCTTCCAGTCCTTTATGCACGATATTTTCCGTGAATATCTGGATAAATTTATGATTGTGTATTTGGATGATATTTTGGTTTTTTCTGATGACTGGGAGTCTCATGTTCAGCAGGTCAGGAAGGTGTTTCAGGTCCTGCGGGCCAATTCCTTGTTTGTAAAAGGCTCAAAGTGTCTCTTTGGAGTCCAGAAGATTTCTTTCTTGGGGTATATTTTTTCCCCTTCTACTATTGAGATGGATCCCGTCAAGGTTCAGGCTATTTGTGACTGGACGCAGCCTACATCTCTTAAGAGTCTACAGAAGTTCTTGGGCTTTGCTAATTTCTATCGTCGTTTTATAACTAATTTTTCTAGTGTTGTTAAGCCTTTGACGGATTTGACTAAAAAGGGTGCTGATGTTACTGATTGGTCTCCTGCGGCTGTGGAGGCCTTTCAGGAACTTAAGCGCCGGTTTTCTTCTGCTCCTGTGTTGCGTCAGCCAGATGTTTCGCTCCCTTTTCAGGTTGAGGTTGATGCTTCCGAGATTGGAGCGGGGGCGGTTTTGTCACAGAGAAGCTCCGATTGCTCAGTGATGAAGCCATGCGCGTTTTTTTCTAGAAAGTTTTCGCCGGCTGAGCGGAATTATGATGTTGGTAATCGGGAACTTTTGGCCATGAAGTGGGCATTTGAGGAGTGGCGTCATTGGCTAGAGGGTGCTAGACATCGTGTGGTGGTCTTGACTGATCACAAAAATTTGATTTACCTTGAGTCTGCCAGGCGTCTGAATCCTAGACAGGCTCGTTGGTCACTGTTTTTCTCTCGTTTCAATTTTGTGGTTTCATACCTGCCAGGTTCAAAGAATGTGAAAGCGGATGCTCTTTCTAGGAGTTTTGTGCCTGACTCCCTTGGAAATTCTGAACCCACTGGTATCCTTAGGGATGGGGTGATTTTGTCTGCTGTCTCCCCAGACTTGCGACGTGCTTTGCAGGAGTTTCAGACGGGTAAACCTGATCGTTGTCCGCCTGAGAGACTGTTTGTTCCGGATAATTGGACCAGTAGAGTCATCTCCGAGGTCCATTCTTCTGCGTTGGCAGGTCATCCTGGAATATTTGGTACTAGAGACTTGGTGGCCAGGTCTTTTTGGTGGCCTTCCTTGTCGAGGGATGTGCGTTCTTTTGTGCAGTCTTGTGAGGTTTGTGCTCGGGCTAAGCCTTGCTGTTCTCGGGCCAGTGGATTGTTGTCACCTTTGCCTATCCCGAAGAGGCCTTGGACGCACATTTCCATGGACTTTATTTCAAATCTCCCTGTCTCTCAAAAAATGTCCGTCATCTGGGTTGTGTGTGATCGCTTTTCTAAAATGGTTCATCTGGTACCCTTGCCTAAGTTACCTTCCTCCTCTGAGTTGGTCCCTCTGTTTTTTCAGAACGTGGTTCGTTTGCATGGGATTCCTGAGAACATCGTTTCTGACAGGGGATCCCAGTTTGTGTCTAGATTTTGGCGGACGTTCTGTGCTAAGATGGGCATTGATTTGTCCTTTTCGTCTGCATTCCATCCTCAGACGAATGGCCAGACTGAACGAACTAATCAGACCTTGGAAACTTATTTAAGGTGTTTTGTTTCTGCTGATCAGGATGACTGGGTTACCTTTTTACCGCTGGCCGAGTTTGCCCTTAATAATCGGGCTAGTTCTGCTACCTTGGTTTCTCCTTTCTTTTGTAATTCGGGGTTTCATCCTCGTTTTTCCTCTGGTCAGGTGGAACCTTCTGATTGTCCTGGAGTGGACATGGTGGTGGATAGGTTGCATCAGATTTGGAGTCATGTGGTGGACAATTTGAAGTTGTCCCAGGAGAAGGCTCAGCAGTTTGCTAATCGCCGTCGCCGCGTGGTTCCTCGACTTCTTGTTGGGGACTTGGTGTGGTTGTCTTCTCGTTTTGTTCCTATGAAGGTCTCTTCTCCTAAGTTCAAGCCTCGGTTCATCGGTCCCTATAGGATCTTGGAAATTCTTAACCCTGTGTCGTTTCGTTTGGATCTCCCGGCATCGTTTGCTATTCATAATGTGTTCCATCGGTCGTTGTTGCGGAAGTATGAGGTACCTGTTGTTCCTTCGCTTGAGCCTCCTGCTCCAGTGCTGGTGGAGGGAGAATTGGAGTATGTTGTGGAGAAGATCTTGGATTCTCGTGTTTCCAGACGGAAACTCCAGTATTTGGTCAAGTGGAAGGGTTATGGTCAGGAGGATAATTCTTGGGTGGTTGCCTCTGATGTTCATGCTGATGATTTGGTTCGCGCTTTTCATAGGGCTCATCCTGGTCGCCCTGGTGGTTCTCGTGAGGGTTCGGTGACCCCTCCTCAAGGGGGGGTACTGTTGTGAGTTCTGTTTTTGGGCTCCCTCTGGTGGTTACTGATGGTACTGGGTGACTTGTCTTTCCTGGGTCTCTGGGTTCCACCTGTTCCATCAGGATATGGGAGTTTCCTATTTAACCTGGCTTTGCTGGCATTTCCTCGCCGGTTATCAATGTATCCAGTGTGTCTTGTTACCTCTGCTCCCTGCTCCTAGAACCTTCTGGTCAAGCTAAGTTTGGATTTTCCTGTTTTGGTGTTTTGCTTTATTTGGTTTTTTAGTCCAGCCTGCAGATATGTGATTCTTTGCTGCTGGTTGCTCTAGTGGGCTGAAATTGCTCCTCATGTACCATGAGTTGGCACATGAGTTCAAGTAATTTCAGGATGGTTTTTTGAAGGGTTTTTCGCTGACCGCGCAGTTCACTTTTGTATCCTCTGCTATCTAGCTTTAGCGGGCCTCATTTTGCTGAAACTGTTTTCATACTGCGTATGTGCTTTCCTCTCATTTCACCGTCATTATATGTGGGGGGCTGCTATTTCTGTGGGGTATTTCTCTGGAGGCAAGAGAGGTCTGTGTTTCTTCTAATAGGGGAAGTTAGATCTTCGGCTGGAGCGAGACGTCTAGGATCATCGTAGGCACGTTCCCCGGCTACTTTTGTTTGTATGTTAGGTTCAGGGTCGTGGTCAGCTCAGGTTCCATCGCCCTAGAGCTTGTTTGTATCTGTGCTTGTCCTTTAGTGATCCCCTGCCATTGGGATCATGACAGTCGCTGAGCGGGAAAAACTTCCACCAGAGCAGTGGGCAGAGGTACTGGCGCCATACCTGACGGGAGAACCACGGAAGGCGTACTATGATTTGACCTTGCAGGATGCCAAGGAGTATCACAAATTGAAAGCCGAGATTCTCGCACGTTTGGGGGTGACACTGTCTGTCAGGGCAAAGCGAGTTCACTGCTGGGCCTATCACCGGGACAAACCACCTCGTTCCCAAATGTTTGATCTGTTGCACCTGGTCCAGAAATGGCTGCAGCCAGAGTCATCTACACCTGCACAGATGGTAGAACGGGTGATGATGGATCGGTTTGTCCATTCCCTCCCAAGGCCTATACAGTCTTGGGTTGCCCAGGGTGATCCCCAGAATGCCGACGAGCTGATCGGACTGGTTGAGAGATACCAAGGGTTGGAAGGCTCCTTCGGGAGGCAGCCCATGCCGTACTGGGGGTCCCAGAAGGGAGCTGAGTCCCAAAAAGGGGTGGTGCGTCCAAGGTCACAAAGGGCGGGGGAGGTGGTGCCCAAGGTCCCTACGGGTGATATTATTTGTTGGAGGTGCCACGGGCCGGGACATATAGCTGCCCGTTGTTCCCAGACCACTGTGCAGATGGACTGCAGCATGGGACGCCGTTGTTCATACTATGCGTATCCAGCCTGTAGTGTGAACTCTCCATCCAACGAGGGACCTCAAGCGTGTCCCGTAAAGGTGAACGGTCGAGCAGTAACGGCACTGTTAGACTCGGGGAGCCTAGTGACCCTGGTGAGGGCCACTTTTCCTCTCCACCTGCTCCCAGGAAAGAAGGTCGGAGTGCGATGTATACATGGTGATGCAAAGGACTACCCTATGGCCAGGGTGGACATTGAAACGGCATGTGGCACTGAGTCCCACATAGTCGGCGTCGTTCAGGACTTGTTGCACCCTATAATTATTGGCCGGGATTTCTGTTTGTTTTGGGATTTGTGGGGGAAAGGTTCTGAGCTGCCTAGCAAGAGTAGGGAACCAATGAACCCTGGAAAGGTGTCGCCACACCCAGAGTCAGACAGGTTTCCTTTTTGTGTCCTGGTTGGAGATGAGGAGGAAGTGTCCCCTGCATCTGACATTCTGGAGTTAGAGGTATCCGGTGAAAATTTTGGGACTGCCCAACATAGGGACCCCACTCTGAGGGAAGCCTTTAATAATGTCACAGTTATTGACGGGGTGGTACAGGAGCCGGGGGCAGACACAAGATTTCCCCATTTTCTGATGAGTGGGGAGTTGTTGTACCGAGTCACGAAAATAAGGGAGGAGTTGGTAGAGCAGTTGGTAGTGCCGGGTCCGTATAGACGGAAGGTGTTGGACATGGCCCATTCACACATCTTGGGTGGACACCTAGGGGTGGAAAAAACGCAGGAACGGGTTGTGCAGAGGTTCTATTGGCCTGGGTGTCACCGGGAAATAGTGAACTATTGCAGGTCCTGCCCTACATGTCAGCTAACTGCTCCCACTCCTCATTTCCGGAACCCCCTTGTGCCACTGCCCATTATTGAGGTACCGTTCGAGAGAATTGCCATGGACTTGGTCGGTCCCTTAGTTAAATCAGCTCGGGGCCATCAGTATATATTAGTCATCCTGGACTATGCCACACGCTATCCTGAGGCAATTCCCTTGAGAAATTCTTCCTCAAAGAGCATAGCCCGCGAGTTGGTCCATGTCTTTTCCCGGACAGGTCTGCCGAAGGAGATCCTGACTGACCAGGGTACACCTTTCATGAGCAAGGTGATGAGGGAGTTATGCAAAGCCCTGAAAATCTCCCAGTTGAGGACCTCGGTTTACCATCCCCAGTCAGATGGCCTTGTTGAGAGATTTAACAAGACTCTGAAGAGCATGCTGAGAAAAGCTATTGAGAAAGACGGTAGAGACTGGGATTGTTTCTTACCCTATCTGATGTTTTCCATTCGTGAAGTTCCACAGGCCTCCACAGGGTTCTCACCATTTGAGCTTCTATATGGCCGACATCCGCGAGGACTCCTGGATATAGCCAAGGAAACCTGGGAAGCCGAAGTCACGCCCCACAGAAGCGTCATTGAGCATGTGGCCCTGATGCAGCAGAGGATTGCAAAGGTGATGCCTATCGTGAAAGAGCACCTCCTGCAGGCACAAGAAGCTCAGGCCAGGGTCTACAACCGGTCTGCAAGAGTGAGGCAGTTAAATCCGGGAGACCGAGTTCTTGTGTTGGTTCCGACGGTGGAAAGTAAGTTCTTGGCCAAATGGCAAGGGCCATATGAGGTCATCGAGAAACTTGGTGAAGTAAACTATAAAATTCACCAACCAGGAAGACGGAAACCATTCCAAGTATACCATGTCAACCTTATCAAGCCGTGGCAAGATAGAGAGCCGACAGTAACTCCATCGTTGTTAAGCAACCCAAAAGATGAGGTTGGAGCGGTTACTATAGCGGAGACGCTATCGGAGTCCCAGAAACAGCAATGCCGGGAGTTACTCCAGAATAACAGGGACCTGTTTTCCGAGTTGCCTGGGTACACGAAGGTCATAGAGCATGAGGTCCTGACAGAGCCCCATGTGCGCGTGAACGTGAAGCCCTATAGAATTCCTGAGGCCCGTCGAGAAATAGTCTCCAAGGAAGTGGAGCGTATGTTGAAGCTTGGAGTCATTGAGGAATCCAAGAGCGGTTGGTCGAGCCCAATTGTCCTGGTCCCAAAACCTGATGGGGAGTGGAGATTTTGCAACGACTATCGGAAGTTGAATGAGGTCTCCAAGTTCGACGCATATCCCATGCCCCGTGTTGATGAGCTCATCGAAAGGCTTGGGCCCGCCAGGTACATAACCACCTTGGATTTGACGAAGGGGTATTGGCAGATCCCCATGGCACAGGAAGCCAAGGAGAAGATGGCGTTTTCTACACCAGATGGATGCTTCCAGTATGTCCGGATGCCATTTGGCCTACAGGGAGCTCCGGCCACCTTCCAAAGGGCTATGGATAGAGTCCTTGCACCCCACAAGGCATACACTGCTGCGTACCTAGATGATATCGTCATCTTTAGCCCGGACTGGGAAAGTCATCTGGAGAAAGTCCAAGCGGTGTTTGATGCTATAAGAGAGGCCGGATTTACAATAAACCCGAAGAAGTGTGCATTGGGTAAAGAAGAGGCTAAGTACCTTGGATACTTAGTGGGTCATGGAGAAATATAACCCCAAATCAGTAAAGTGGAGGCAATTCAAACATGGCCAAAACCAGTTTCCAAGAAGCAAGTTAAAGCCTTCCTGGGAATCGTGGGATATTACAGGAGGTTCATCCCAAACTTCGCCACAATGGCGGCGCCTCTGACTGACCTGCTAAAAGGGACAAAATCAGTAATGCTTAAGTGGTCCGAAGAAACAGATTCAGCCTTCCAAGAAATGAAAGAGGCTTTATGTAAACAACCCGTTCTGATGGCCCCAAACTTCAAGAAAGAGTTTCTTCTTCAGACAGATGCCTCAGATGTTGGGGTGGGAGCAGTCTTTTCCCAAGAACTACATGGGGAGGAGCATCCTGTTCTCTATCTGAGTAGGAAGCTGTCCTCGTCTGAAAAGAACTACTCAGTCGTTGAAAAGGAGTGCTTGGCCATAAAATGGGCAGTCGACACATTACGGTACTATTTGCTGGGACGTAAATTTAGACTGATATCCGACCATGCCCCACTTAGGTGGATGAGGGAAACGAAGGGTAGAAATGCTAGGGTCACCCGTTGGTTCTTAGCCCTGCAGGACTTCTGTTTCCATGTGGAACATAGGGCCGGAAAGCTGCACGGTAATGCTGATGCCCTGTCAAGAATCCCTTGTCTAGTGGGGGAAAGTGCCAAGCCCCACGGCTTTAGGCAGAGGGGGGAGGTATGTAGCGTGGCTAAAGGATGTCTAATCGATGGGAGATATGTGTCTTATAGATGGCTTGCTGCTGTGATGTAACCATAGCTACCTATATGTGTTTCAGGACCTGTGGTGATGTCACAACCACATGTCTGGTCATGTGATGGGTTCTGGGTGTGGTTAGACATATAAAAGAAAGCCTAATGCTTAACACAGATAGATATGTGAGGAGGTGAAACCCTCCTGAGTGTGTCAAGGCTCCAGGACTGAGCCGGAAGGACTGGACATTTGTTTTTCTTTTCCTGAGCCAAAGGCTATTTGTTTTCTGTTATTTCGCCACGTGGTTTATGATGCAATAAACCCTATGAACTTTTCAAGAAACGTGCCTCCTGAGTCTCAGACGTCGCACCCGAGTGAGTGAAATCCCTACACACGGCACACTGGGTTAATGTGGTGGATGCAGGGTCCACAGGGGACAGCAATATTGGGACAGTTCTGCCTAGCCCACTGTCTAGGAAACAGTTGACTGTAGGCGTTCGCCCCTCCTCCTCCTCATCCTCGTCCTCCTGCAGAAGCGAGAGCTCGTCCACAGACCGCAGTTGCACAACCACTCCATCCGCAGCTGCCACTGTTGCACATGAGGTGTCCCATTATGGGACAGCGAGTGGCAAGCGTCAGCAGGCTGTATTGGCAATGAAGTGTTTGGGCGACAACAGACACACCGCGGAAGTTCTGTCCGAATTCTTGCAGAAAGAAACTCAGTCATGGCTGGGCACTGTACATCTTGAGGCAGGCAAGGTAGTGAGTGATAACGGAAGGAATTTTATGGCTGCCATAGCCCTTTCCCAACTGAAACACATTCCTTGCCTGGCTCACACCTTAAACCTGGTGGTGCAGTGCTTCCTGAAAAGTTATCCGGGGTTACCCGACCTGCTCCTCAAAGTGGGCAGACTTTGCTCGCCTATCCGCCGTTCGCCCGTACACTCCAGCCGTATGCAGAACCATCCGCGGTCTTTGAACCTTCCCCAGCATCGCCTAATCATCGACGTTGCAACAAGGTGGAACTCCACACTGCACATGCTTCAGAGACTGTGCGAACAGAGGCATGCTGTTATGTATTTGTGGGAGGATACACATACACGGGCAGGCAGTTGGATGGCAGGCAGACATGGAGTTGTCAGGTGTGCAGTGGTCGAAGGTACAAGACCAGTGTCAAGTCCTTCAGTGTTTTGCGGAATGCACACGGCTGGTTAGTGCAGACAACGCCATAATAAGCATGAGCATCCCCCTAATGCGTCTGCTGATGCAAAGTTTGCCACACATAAAGGAGCAGGCGTCTGCAGCCAAGGAAGAGGAAAGCCTTGATGACAGTCAGCCATTGTCTGGTCAGGGCAATGTACAGGATGAGGTAGCGGGCGAAGAGGAGGAGGACGAGGAGGATGATGCGGATGAGTATTTTTTGAATGAGGAAGCTTCTCCGGGGCCAATAGAAACTGGTGGCGTTGCAAGGCCGGGTTCAGCTTTTTTGAGGGAGAAAACTGACTTAGATTTGCCTGAAACTGCCCCTCAACCCAGCACAACCGCAGATTTGACAACTGGAACTTTGGCCCACATGGCGGATTATGCCTTACGTATCCTCAAAAGGGACCCACGCATTATTAAAATGATGACCGATGATGATTACTGGTTGGCCTGCCTCCTTGATCCTCGCTATAAAGGCAAATTGCAAAATATCATGCCACATGAGAACCTCGAACAAATATTAGCAACCAAACAAGCAACTCTAGTAAACTGTTTGATTCAGGCATTCCCAGCACACAGCGCCGGTGATGGTTCTCACACGAGCTGCAGGGGGCAACAGGGCAGAGGTGTTAGAGGTGCACAAATCAGAAGTGGCGTTGGACAGAGGGGTTTTCTGACCAGGTTGTGGAGTGATTTTGCAATGACCGCAGACAGGACAGGTACTGCAGCATCAATTCAAAGTGACAGGAGACAACATTTGTCCAGTATGGTTACTAACTATTTTTCATCCCTTATCGATGTTGTCCCTCAACCGTCATTCCCATTTGATTACTGGGCATCCAAAATAGACACCTGGCCTGAATTGGCAGAATATGCATTGCAGGAGCTTGCTTGCCCAGCAGCTAGTGTGCTATCAGAAAGAGTATTCAGTGCTGCTGGTTCAATATTGACCGAAAAAAGGACTCGTCTGGCTACCCAAAATGTTGATGATCTAACCTTCATTAAAATGAACCACTCATGGATTTCGAATTGTTTTGCCCCACCTTTCCCGGCTGACACCTAACTTTCCTATAAAAAGGTCTTGCTTGTGGACTGGTCTTACTGACTGTTCCAATCTCTTAATTTGCAGCAGCTGTTTGTCCAGCATACGACATGTTTACACCTCCCTAAATGGGCTAACTCCCCCCACGGGGCCGTGGTCTCGCCACTTGGCGCAAGCACCCGTGAGAGTGCCGCTTGTCTGAAGAGGCGGGTGTGCCCGCTTTTGGTCGACGGCACTGCCACTGGGTCCCTCATAGTACAATAAAGTGTCTCTGGCGGTGGTGGCGCGCAACCAACGTCAGACACACCGTTGTAACATGAGGGGCCCTGGACCTGTACCGCCAGCCACAAGAGAGTTCCCCCCCCTGCTCAAACACTGTTCTACCACTTGCAAAATGATCTCTCACAGCTCCACCAATGTTTAGTCTATGCACTGACATCCTTCAATGCCTGGCACTGACAATACCAATTTGTTGACATGTATGATGCTAGTTAAAATAGTCAGGGTCAGTGTCCTATATTGACACCAGTAAATACTTAGCGCCAAATTACTATGTCTGAAACTCAGCAGAGGAGCCCACCCCTCTACGTAAGTATGCCACCCTTTTGTTTTTTGGTTTTGTTGTTTTGCGAGACATTAACATCTATTTATTTTTTGGGAGTACTAACTGTGTCAGACACTCCTTCCAATCGTCCTCCACTGACCACACCAATGCTGCCTGTGTACCCCTGCAAGATAATTCTAACTGCTTTGAGCCTATTTTTTTAAATTTTAGGCCTACTAAGTCTGTCTGCGGTCCCTCCTTCCATTTGTCCTCCGCTGAGCACAACAATGCCAACCGTGTACCCATGTAACTTTTTTTTAACCTGCAGTGAGCCTACTTTGTGGTGTAAGGCCTACTAGCAGTGTCTGTCTGCGCCACTTAATACAGCTGTCCTCTTAAAAAAAAAAAAAAAAAGGCTGATTTTCAGCTTGTCAGAATTATAAAACTGCATTGGGGCCACAAGTTTCGTTGTGGTCTACAAACTGAGTCTTTCGCTCCAAGGTGTTCTCTCTGTTGCCTCTCCCTCGCTTCTATCTTGAAGCTCTTGTTAAGTAGTTGTTGAAACAACACTGCATTAGGCCTACAAGTTGGGTCTGGGTTGTAGAGACAGTGTCTGCGGCTATTAGGTGTTCTCCTGGTTGCCTTTCCTGAGCTTCAATCTTCAGGCTCTTGTTAAATAGTTTTTTAATCGAACAACTACAGTGGGGCTACTAGTTTGGTTGGGGCCTACTAACAGTGTCTGCCACTCCAAGGTGTTCTCCTGGTTGCCTTTCCTGAGCTTCAATCTTCAGGCTCTTGTTAAATAGTTTTTTAATTGAACAACTGCAGTGGGGCTACTGTTGTGAATTCTGTGGCTGAATTCACTCCTGTGGTCACAAGTGGTACTGCAGCTTCTGAGCTTCCTCCCTCAGGTGTTCTGGTGAGCTCGTTAACTGCTTCATTACTTAACTCCGCCTGATGCTGCTATCCTTGCTCCTTGTCAATGTTTCAGTGTTGGATCTGAGCTTCTCCTGATTGTTCCTGTGACCTGCTGCTCTGTATAGCTAAGTGCTTTTTGCTTTTTTGTTGCTTTTTTTCTGTCCAGCTTGTCTTTTGTTTTGCTGGAAGCTCTGAGACGCAAAGGGTGTACTGCCGTGCCGTTAGTTCGGCACGGTGGGGTTTTTTTGCCCCCTTTGCGTGGTTTTGCTTTAGGGTTTTTTGTAGACTGCAAAGTTCGCTTTACTGTCCTCGCTCTGTCCTAGAATATCGGGCCCCACTTTGCTGAATCTATTTCATCCCTACGTTTTGTCTTTTCATCTTACTCACAGTCATTATATGTGGGGGGCTGCCTTTTCCTTTGGGGAATTTCTCTGGGGCAAGTCAGGCCTATTTTTCTATCTTCAGGCTAGCTAGTTTCTTAGGCTGTGCCGAGTTGCCTAGGTAGTTGTTAGGCGCAATCTACAGCCGCTTTTAGTTGTGTTTAGGATAGGATCAGGTGTGCAGTCTACAGAGTTTCCACGTCTCAGAGCTCGTTCTTGTATTTTTGGGTATTTGTCAGATCACTGTGTGCGCTCTGATCGCTAAGCACACTGTGTTTCTGGATTGCCTTCATAACACCTGTCATTAGCAAACATAACAGGCTACTAGTTTGGTTGGGGCCTACTAACAGTGTCTGCCGCTCCAAGGTGTTCTCCTGGTTGCCTTTCCTGAGCTTCAATCTTCAGGCTCTTGTTAAATAGTTTTTTAATCGAACAACTGCAGTGGGGCTACTAGTTCGATTGGGGCCTACTAACAGTGTCTGCCGCTCCTTGCTGTTCTCCTGGTTTCCTGACCTGAAATTCCATTTTCAGGCTCTCGTTAAGTAGTTGTTAATATTACACTGAATTTGGCCTACTAGTGTGGTTGGGGCCTAATAATGGTGTATGCCGCTCCATGCTGTTCTCCTGGTTTCCTGTCCTGAAATTCCATTTTCAGGCTCTCGTTAAGTAGTTGTTGAAACAACACTGCATTAGGCCTACAAGTTGGGTCTGGGCTGTAGAGACGGTGTCTGCCGCTCCAAGGTGTTCTCCAGGTTGCCTCTCCCTAGCTTCTATCTTCAAGCTCTCATTAAGTAGTTGTTAAAACAACACTGCATTAGCCCTACAAGTTGGGTCTTGGTTGTAGAGACGGTGTCTGCCGCTCCAAGGTGTTCTCCAGGTTGCCTTTCCCTAGCTTCTATCTTCAAGCTCTCGTTAATTAGTTGTTGAAACAACACTGCATTAGGCCTACAAGTTGGGTCTGGGCTGTAGAGACGGTGTCTGCCGCTCCAAGGTGTTCTCCAGGTTGCCTCTCCCTAGCTTCTATCTTCAAGCTCTCATTAAGTAGTTGTTAAAACAACACTGCATTAGCCCTACAAGTTGGGTCTTGGTTGTAGAGACGGTGTCTGCCGCTCCAAGGTGTTCTCCAGGTTGCCTTTCCCTAGCTTCTATCTTCAAGCTCTCGTTAATTAGTTGTTGAAACAACACTGCATTAGGCCTACAAGTTGGGTCTGGGATGTAGAGACGGTGTCTGCCACTCCAAGGTGTTCTCCAGGTTGCCTCTCCCTAGCTTCTATCTTCAAGCTCTCGATAAGTAGTTGTCGAAACAACACTGCATTAGGCCTACAAGTTGGGTCTGGGTTCTACAAACGGTGTCTTCCGCTCCAAGGTGTTCTCCAGGTTGCCTCTCCCTAGCTTCTATCTTGAAGCTCTCGTTAAGTAGTTGTTGAAACAACACTGCATTTGGCCTACAAGTTGGGTCTGGGTTGTAGAGACGGTGTCTGCCGCTTCAAGGTGTTTTACAGGTTGCCTCTCCCTAGCTTCTATCTTCAAGCTCTCGTTAAGTAGTTGTTGAAACAACACTGCATTAGTCCTACAAGTTGGGTCAGGGTTCTACAAACGGTGTCTTCCGCTCCAAGGTGTTCTCCAGGTTGCCTTTCCCTAGCTTCTATCTTCAGGCTCTCGTTAAATTGTTTTAAATATAACACTGCATTTGGCCTACTTGTTTTGTTGGCCCTACTAACGGTGTCTGCCGCTCCTTGATGTTCTCCTACACTGAACAAACCAGTGCCGCCTGTTTACTTCTGTTACCAATTTTGAACTGCATTTAGCCTACTTACTGATTTGGGCCTACTCACTGTGTCAGCCTCTCATTACAGTTGTACTCCACTGAACAAAGCAATGCCCCCTGGTTAGTCCTGCTACCAATTTTAAACTGCATTTAGCCCATTTTATTATTTGGGCCTATATCTGTGTTTCCTCCTCATCCTGCCCATTGCCCAGCCAGTGACAGATGAGTCTGCTGGTACATTGACCCAGAACACTATATTCCCCGTGCACGCTACACAGCCAGAATATGACCCTGCTGAAAGTCAGGTTCCCCTTCCCGCATACCATACCACCTTACACGGGGACAAAGAGGAAGGTGCAGATGAAAGTGCAGGTTCCTTCATCAGGTGGGGGCAGTAATACTCGTTGGCGATGTCACTGGCACAGGGCCCCTCATAGTACGCAAAAGTGTCGCTGCCGGTGGGAGGCGCCCCCGCCGTGCAAACACACGGGCCCTGTGCCAGTGCCAATGCCAACGAGTGGGCCCCCCCTGCTTGCTCAGGATCACAGCACTTGCAAAGTTGAAATACTTACCTCTCCCTGCTCCACTGCCGTGACATGGTCCACATTTCCTGGGCCCACTAAATACTTGAACCAGCCCTACCCCCCAACAACTTTAGCCAAATGACCCCCAATTTCCAATGCCTTACTATTATTATAAGGTAAATTGATTGGCAAGCTTCAGTAACAAGAATGGATGTTTTTGCCATTAAAATGGGCACAGTAGGTGTTTTCCTGGCCTCCACTCACTGCCGACTATGCTCCCCCATTGACTTGCATTGGGTTTCATGTTTCGGTCGATCCCCGACTTCTCGCGATAATAGGCCGATTTCACTCGACTCGACTTTTGAGATAGTCGGGTTTCGCGAAACCCGACTCGACCCTAAAAAACTAAGTCGCTCAACCCTAATCTTTAGATTTGTTTGTACTTGATAAATTGCCTTTTCCAGTTGTGCTGGGGTTACTCTGGTTAAAAATGCACAATCCTGTACTGGACTGGTAGTCAAGTACGATAAGATCCTGGGGTCAGGAGTGTTATGGGAAATGTGATGTACACATTGCTGCTGTTGTGAAAAATGAGCTACCTGAAGCCATTCTGGAATTCTGGAAAGTATTTTCAGAAGTGGAGTCACAAGCTCTACCACCTCATAGAGATCACGATTGCGCTATTGAGTTCGTCCCAGATGCTACTCTCCCTAAGAGTCGTTTATTTAATTTGACGATTCCCGAGATGGAGGCCTTAAAGGAATACCTAAAGACTAGTCTTGCTGCAGGTCACATAAGACCCTCTAAATCCCCTGTGGCTGTGGGGTTCTTTTTTGTAAAAAAAAAAAAAAGATGGGGGTCTTAGGCTGTGTCTGGATTTCAGGGAGATTAACCCCTTACCGGCATCGGACGTACTATACCGTCTGATGCCGGCTCCCCTGCTTTGATGCAGGGCTCCGCGGTGAGCCTGCACCAAAGCCGGGACATGTCAGCTGTTTTGAACAGCTGACATGTGCCCGTAATAGGCGCGGGCCGCACCTATTAACTAGTTAAATGCCGCTGTCAAACGCAGACAGCGGCATCTAACTACCGCTTCCGGCCGGGCGGCCGGAAATGACGTCATCGCCGACCCCCGTCACATGATCGGGGGTCGGCGATGCTTGTATATTGTAACCATAGAGGTCCTTGAGACCTCTATGGTTACTGATTGCCCGTCGCTGTGAACGCCACCCTGTGGTCGGCGCTCACAGCACACGTGTAATTCTGCTACATAGCAGCGATCAGCAGATCGCTGCTATGTAGCAGAGCTGATCGGGTTGTGCCTGCTTCTAGCCTCTCATGGAGGCTATTGAGGCATGGCAAAAGTTAAAAAAAAAAGTTTAAAAAAATGTGAAAAAAATAAAAAAAACATAAAAGTTTAAATCACCCCCCTTTCGCCCCAATCAAAATAAATCAATAAAAAAAATATCAAATCTACGCATATTTGGTATCGCCGCGCTCAGAATCGCCCGATCTATCAAATAAAAAAAAGTATTAACCTGATCGCTAAACAGCGTAGCGGGAAAAAAACTCGAAACGCCAGAATTACGTTTTTTTGGTCGCTGCGACATTGCATTAAAATGCAATAACGGGCGATCAAAAGAACGTATCTGCACCGAAATGCTATCATTAAAAACGTCATCTCGGCACGCAAAAAATAAGCCCTCAAACGACCCCAGATGATGAAAAATGGAGACGCTACGAGTATCGGAAAATGGCGCAATTTTTTTTTTTTTTTTTTTAGCAAAGTTTGGAATTTTTTTTCACCACTTAGATAAAAAATAACCTAGTCATGTTTGGTGTCTATGAACTCGTAATGACCTGGAGAATCATAATGGCAGGTCATTTTTAGCATTTAGTGAACCTAGCAAAAAAGCCAAACAAAAAACCAATGTGGGATTGCACTTTTTTGCAATTTCACCGCACTTGGAATTTTTTTCCTGTTTTCTAGTACACGACATGCTAAAACCAATGATGTCGTTCAAAAGTACAACTCGTCCTGCAAAAAATAAGCCCTCACATGGCCAAATTGACGGAAAAATAAAAAAGTTATGGCTCTGGGAAGGAGGGGAGCGAAAAACGAACACGGAAAAACGAAAAATCCCACGGTCATGAAGGGGTTAATAAGATTACTGTGCGCAATCCTTACCCCTTGCCGCTAATTTTGGATTTTTTTAACCAATTAGTTGGAGCCAAATGGTTCTCTAAGATCAATCTCTGTGGGGCTTATAATTTGCTGCGGGTTAAGGAAGGTGATGAATGGAAGACAGCCTTTAATACCCCGGAAGGTCATTTTCAGTGTCTAGTTATGCCTTTCGGCCTTACAAATGCTCCAGCGTTCTTTCAAAATTTCATTAACGACATCCTGAGGCCGTTGATCGGTAGGAGTGTGATTGCTTATTTAGATGATATTTTGATCTATTCGCCCGATCTGGAAACGCATTGGCAGAGAGTCTGTGAGGTTCTGCAGATTCTGAGAGAAAACACACACTTTGCTAAACTGGAGAAATGCGAGTTTGCGGTACAGAAAATTAGTTTTTTGGGGTACTTTGTTTCCAGTGATGATTTTGAGATGGGCCCAGTGAAGATTCAGGCGGTTTTGGAGTGGCCTAGACCTGAATTCTTGAAGTCGATTCAGAGATTTTGGGGGTTTGCTAATTATTATAGAAAATTCATAAAGAATTTTTCTGTTATCGCAAAACCCCTTACTGATCTTACTAAGAAGGGTTCCAATACTGTCCAATGGTCCCCTGAGGCTGTTAAGGCTTTTGAGCATCTCAAGGAGAGGTTTAGCTCTGCTCCTGTTTTGATCCAGACAGATGAGACTAAGCCAATTCTGGTAGAGGTGGGCGCCTTATCAGTAGGAGTGGGGGTTGTTCTGTCCCAGGAGGGAGAGGATGGAGTGCATCCCTGTGCTTTCTTTTCTAAGAAATTTTCAGAGGCGGAGCTCAACTACAATGTTGGGAACCAAGAATTGCTGGCTATTAAGCTTGCGTTTGAGCATTGGCGAAATTTTTTGGAGGGCGCTAGACATTCTATACAAGTCTTTACTGATCATAAGAAACTGATCTATCTGGATGCTGCTAAACGTTTGAATGCCCGTCAAGATAGGTGGGCATTGTTTTTTGCCTGGTTCCATTTCTCTGTGACATATACCACTGGGACAAAAAATGTTAAAGCTGATGCTTTTTCTCGAAGTTTCTCCCCAGCGGTTAATACTGAAAAGGAAGAATCTATTCTGCAGAGAGGAGTGGTGGTGGCAGCATTTGGTTCTGAGTTGGAAAATAGCATTCTTAACCCCTTCCTGACATGCGCCGTACTAGTACTGCTCTGCGGGAACTGTGAGTGCCGCAGCGATCACGTGCGGGCGTCAGCTGTATATAACGGCTGCCACCTCGCAGCAATGCCCATGACCGGCGCTAGCGCAGATCGTGGGCATTTAACCCCTCTGATGCCGCTGTCAACAGTGACAGCGACATAGTGGCACATCGCGTAGGGACGGGGGCTCCCTGCGCTCCCCCACCGGAACAATGCAATGTGATCGCGTTGTTCCGGTGATCCGGAAGGAGTCTGTTATGTTTGCTAATGACAGGTGTTATGAAGGCAATCCAGAAACACAGTGTGCTTAGCGATCAGAGCGCACACAGTGATCTGACAAATACCCAAAAATACAAGAACGAGCTCTGAGACGTGGAAACTCTGTAGACTGCACACCTGATCCTATCCTAAACACAACTAAAAGCGGCTGTGGATTGCGCCTAACAACTACCTAGGCAACTCGGCACAGCCTAAGAAACTAGCTAGCCTGAAGATAGAAAAATAGGCCTGACTTGCCCCAGAGAAATTCCCCAAAGGAAAAGGCAGCCCCCCACATATAATGACTGTGAGTAAGATGAAAAGACAAAACGTAGGGATGAAATAGATTCAGCAAAGTGGGGCCCGATATTCTAGGACAGAGCGAGGACAGTAAAGCGAACTTTGCAGTCTACAAAAAACCCTAAAGCAAAACCACGCAAAGGGGGCAAAAAAAACCCACCGTGCCGAACTAACGGCACGGCGGTACACCCTTTGCGTCTCAGAGCTTCCAGCAAAACAAAAGACAAGCTGGACAGAAAAAAAGCAACAAAAAAGCAAAAAGCACTTAGCTATACAGAGCAGCAGGTCACAGGAACAATCAGGAGAAGCTCAGTTTCAACACTGAAACATTGACAAGGAGCAAGGATAGCAGCATCAGGCGGAGTTAAGTAATGAAGCAGTTAACGAGCTCACCAGAACACCTGAGGGAGGAAGCTCAGAAGCTGCAGTACCACTTGTGACCACAGGAGTGAATTCAGCCACAGAATTCACAACAGTACCCCCCCCTTGAGGAGGGGTCACCGAACCCTCACCAGAGCCCCCAGGCCGACCAGGATGAGCCGCATGAAAGGCACGAACAAGATCGGAAGCATGAACATCAGAGGCAAAAACCCAGGAATTATCTTCCTGAGCATAACCCTTCCATTTAACCAGATACTGGAGTTTCCGTCTAGAAACACGAGAATCCAAAATCTTCTCCACAATATACTCCAATTCCCCCTCCACCAAAACCGGGGCAGGAGGCTCAACAGATGGAACCATAGGTGCCACGTATCTCCGCAACAACGACCTATGGAATACATTATGTATGGAAAAGGAGTCTGGGAGGGTCAAACGAAAAGACACAGGATTGAGAACCTCAGAAATCCTATACGAACCAATAAAACGAGGTTTAAATTTAGGAGAGCAAACCTTCATAGGAATATGACGAGAAGATAACCAAACCAGATCCCCAACATGAAGTCGGGGACCCACACGGCGTCTGCGATTAGCGAAAAGTTGAGCTTTCTCCTGGGACAAGATCAAATTGTCCACTACCTGAGTCCAGATCTGCTGCAACCTATCCACCACAGAATCCACACCAGGACAGTCCGAAGACTCAACCTGTCCTGAAGAGAAACGAGGATGGAACCCAGAATTGCAAAAAAATGGAGAAACCAAGGTAGCCGAGCTGGCCCGATTATTAAGGGCGAACTCAGCCAACGGCAAAAAGGACACCCAATCATCCTGGTCTGCAGAAACAAAACATCTCAGATATGTTTCCAAGGTCTGATTGGTTCGTTCGGTCTGGCCATTAGTCTGAGGATGGAAAGCCGAGGAAAAGGATAGGTCAATGCCCATCCTACCACAAAAGGCTCGCCAAAACCTTGAAACAAACTGGGAACCTCTGTCAGAAACAATATTCTCAGGAATGCCATGCAACCGAACCACATGCTGAAAGAACAAAGGTACCAAATCAGAGGAGGAAGGCAATTTAGCCAAGGGCACCAGATGGACCATTTTAGAAAAGCGATCACAGACCACCCAAATGACTGACATCTTTTGAGAAACGGGAAGGTCAGAAATGAAATCCATCGAAATATGTGTCCAAGGCCTCTTTGGGACCGGCAAGGGCAAAAGCAACCCACTGGCACGAGAACAGCAGGGCTTAGCCCTAGCACAAATCCCACAGGACTGCACAAAAGTACGTACATCCCGTGACAGAGATGGCCACCAGAAGGATCTAGCCACTAACTCTCTGGTACCAAAGATTCCAGGATGACCAGCCAACACCGAACAATGAAGTTCAGAGATAAGTTTATTAGTCCACCTATCAGGGACGAACAGTTTCTCTGCTGGACAACGATCAGGTTTATTCGCCTGAAATTTTTGCAGCACCCGCCGCAAATCAGGGGAGATGGCAGACACAATGACTCCTTCCTTGAGGATACCCGCTGGCTCAGATAAACCCGGAGAGTCGGGCACAAAACTCCTAGACAGAGCATCCGCCTTCACATTTTTAGAGCCCGGAAGGTACGAAATCACAAAGTCGAAGCGGGCAAAAAATAACGACCAACGGGCCTGTCTAGGATTCAAGCGCTTGGCAGACTCGAGATAAGTCAAGTTCTTATGATCAGTCAATACCACCACGCGATGCTTAGCTCCTTCAAGCCAATGACGCCACTCCTCGAATGCCCACTTCATGGCCAGCAACTCTCGATTGCCCACATCATAATTACGCTCAGCGGGCGAAAACTTCCTGGAAAAGAAAGCACATGGTTTCATCACTGAGCAATCAGAACCTCTCTGTGACAAAACCGCCCCTGCTCCAATCTCAGAAGCATCAACCTCGACCTGGAACGGAAGAGAAACATCTGGCTGACACAACACAGGGGCAGAACAAAAACGACGCTTCAACTCCTGAAAAGCTTCCACAGCAGCAGAAGACCAATTAACCAAATCAGCACCCTTCTTGGTCAAATCGGTCAATGGTTTGGCAATGCTAGAAAAATTACAGATGAAGCGACGATAAAAATTAGCAAAGCCCAGGAACTTTTGCAGACTTTTCAGAGATGTCGGCTGAATCCAATCCTGGATGGCTTGGACCTTAACTGGATCCATCTCGATAGTAGAAGGGGTAAAGATGAACCCCAAAAATGAAACTTTCTGCACACCGAAGAGACACTTTGATCCCTTCACAAACAAAGAGTTAGCACGCAGGACCTGAAAAACCATTCTGACCTGCTTCACATGAGACTCCCAATCATCTGAGAAGATCAAAATGTCATCCAAGTAAACAATCAGGAATTTATCCAGATACTCACGGAAGATGTCATGCATAAAAGACTGAAACACCGATGGAGCATTGGCAAGTCCGAACGGCATCACTAGATACTCAAAATGACCCTCGGGCGTATTGAATGCAGTTTTCCATTCATCTCCTTGCCTGATTCTCACCAGATTATACGCACCACGAAGATCTATCTTAGTGAACCAACTAGCCCCCTTAATCCGAGCAAACAAGTCAGATAACAATGGCAAGGGATACTGAAATTTAACAGTGATCTTATTAAGAAGGCGGTAATCAATACACGGTCTCAGCGAACCATCCTTCTTGGCTACAAAGAAGAACCCTGCTCCCAGTGGTGATGACGATGGGCGAATATGTCCCTTCTCCAGGGATTCCTTCACATAACTGCGCATAGCGGCGTGTTCGGGCACGGATAAATTAAATAATCGACCTTTAGGGAATTTACTACCAGGAATCAAATTGATAGCACAATCACAATCCCTATGCGGAGGTAGAGCATCAGACTTGGGCTCTTCAAATACATCCTGATAATCAGACACGAACTCTGGGACCTCAGAAGGGGTGGATGACAAAATCGACAAAAATGGAACATCACCATGTACCCCCTGACAACCCCAGCTGGATACCGACATGGAATTCCAATCCAATACTGGATTATGGGTTTGTAGCCATGGCAACCCCAACACGACCACATCATGCAGATTATGCAACACCAGAAAGCGAATAACTTCCTGATGTGCAGGAGCCATGCACATGGTCAGCTGGGCCCAGTATTGAGGTTTATTCTTGGCCAAAGGTGTAGCATCAATTCCTCTCAATGGAATAGGACACCGCAAAGGTTCCAAGAAAAACCCACAACGTTTAGCATAATCCAAATCCATCAGATTCAGGGCAGCGCCCGAATCCACAAACGCCATGACAGAAAACGATGACAAAGAGCATATCAAGGTAATGGACAGAAGGAATTTGGACTGTACAGTACCAATGACGGCAGACCTAGCGGACCGCTTAGTGCGTTAGGACAATCAGAAATAGCATGAGTGGAATCACCACAGTAGAAACACAGACCATTCAGACGTCTGTATTCCTGCCGTTCAACTCTAGTCATAGTCCTATCGCACTGCATAGGCTCAGGTTTAACCTCAGGCAGTACCGCCAAATGGTGCACAGATTTACGCTCGCGCAAGCGTCGACCGATCTGAATGGCCAAAGACAAAGACTCATTCAAACCAGCAGGCATAGGAAATCCCACCATGACATCCTTAAGAGCCTCAGAGAGACCCTTTCTGAACAAAGCTGCCAGCGCAGATTCATTCCACTGAGTGAGTACTGACCATTTCCTAAATTTCTGACAATATACTTCTATATCATCCTGACCCTGGCACAAAGCCAGCAAATTTTTCTCAGCCTGATCCACTGAATTAGGCTCATCGTACAGCAATCCGAGCGCCAGGAAAAACGCATCGACACTACTCAATGCAGGGTCTCCTAGCGCAAGAGAAAATGCCCAGTCTTGAGGGTCGCCGCGCAAAAAAGAAATAATAATCAAAACCTGTTGAATAGGATTACCAGAAGAATGAGGTTTCAAGGCCAGAAATAGCTTACAATTATTTTTGAAACGTAGAAACTTAGTTCTATCTCCAAAAAACAAATCAGGAATAGGAATTCTTGGCTCTAACATAGATTTCTGATCAATAGTATCTTGAATTTTTTGTACATTTATAACGAGATTATCCATTGAAGAGCACAGACCCTGAATATCCATGTCCACACCTGTGTCCAGAATCACCCAAATGTCTAGGGGAAAAAAAAAAAAGTGAACACAGAGCAGAAAAAAAAAAAAAAAAAAAATGATGTCAGAACTTTTTCTTTCCCTCTATTGAGAATCATTAGTTAGGCTCCTTGTACTGTTATGTTTGCTAATGACAGGTGTTATGAAGGCAATCCAGAAACACAGTGTGCTTAGCGATCAGAGCGCACACAGTGATCTGACAAATACCCAAAAATACAAGAACGAGCTCTGAGACGTGGAAACTCTGTAGACTGCACACCTGATCCTATCCTAAACACAACTAAAAGCGGCTGTGGATTGCGCCTAACAACTACCTAGGCAACTCGGCACAGCCTAAGAAACTAGCTAGCCTGAAGATAGAAAAATAGGCCTGACTTGCCCCAGAGAAATTCCCCAAAGGAAAAGGCAGCCCCCCACATATAATGACTGTGAGTAAGATGAAAAGACAAAACGTAGGGATGAAATAGATTCAGCAAAGTGGGGCCCGATATTCTAGGACAGAGCGAGGACAGTAAAGCAAACTTTGCAGTCTACAAAAAACCCTAAAGCAAAACCACGCAAAGGGGGCAAAAAAAACCCACCGTGCCGAACTAACGGCACGGCGGTACACCCTTTGCGTCTCAGAGCTTCCAGCAAAACAAAAGACAAGCTGGACAGAAAAAAAGCAACAAAAAAGCAAAAAGCACTTAGCTATACAGAGCAGCAGGTCACAGGAACAATCAGGAGAAGCTCAGATCCAACACTGAAACATTGACAAGGAGCAAGGATAGCAGCATCAGGCGGAGTTAAGTAATGAAGCAGTTAACGAGCTCACCAGAACACCTGAGGGAGGAAGCTCAGAAGCTGCAGTACCACTTGTGACCACAGGAGTGAATTCAGCCACAGAATTCACAACAGGAGTCCTTTGATCCAAGATGGCCACGGGACTCCTTCCGGGTCATGAAGTGAGGTGGCTAGCCGGCGCCTGCTCAGATCAGGCGCTGGAAAGCCTCCTGCACTGCTTGTCAGATCGCTGATCTAATATAGTGATGTTCCAACATGGGACAATCTTAGAAAGTAAAAAAAAAAATAGAATGTACAAAAAAAAAATCCCCAAGTAAAGAAAAAAAAAAAATTCCCAATAAATCCATTTATTTATGTAAATAATAAAAAAAATAAAAGTACACATATTTGGTATCACCGCATCCGTAAAGACCCGCTCTATAAAACTTTCCCACTAGTTAACCCCTTCAGTGAACACCGCAAAAAAAAAAAAAAAAAAAAACGAGGCAAAAAACAACGCTTCATTATCATACCGGTGAACAAAAAGTGAAATAACACGCGATCAAAAAGACGGATATAAATAAACATGGTACCGCTGAAAACATCAACTCATCCCGTCAAAAACAAGACCTCACATGACTCTGTGGGCCAAAATATGGATGAATTATAGCTCTCAAAATGTGGTGATACAAAAACTATTTTTTGCAATAAAAAGTGTCTTTTAGTGTGTGACGGCTGCCAATCATAAAAATCCGCCAAAAAAAGCTATAAAAGTAAATCAAACCCCCCCTTCATCACCCCCTTAGTTAGGGAAAAATAATAACATTTTAAAAAATGTATTTATTTCCATTTTCCCATTAAGGTTAGGGATAGGGCTAGGGTTAGGGCTAGGTTTAGGGTTAGGGCTAGGGTTCGGGTTAGGGTAAGGGCTAGAGTTAGGGCTAGGGTTAGGGCTAGGGTTAGGGTTAGGGTTAGGGTTGAGGAAAGGGTTGGGTTTAGGGTTAGGGTTGGGGTTAGGGTTGGGGTTAGGGTTGGGGCTAAAGTTAGGGTTGGGGTTAGGGTTAGGGTTGGAGCTAAAGTTAGGGCTGGGGCTAAAGTTAGGGTTAGGGCTAAAGTTAGGGGTGTGGCTAAAGTTAGGGTTTGGATTACATTTACGGTTGGGATAAGGGTTGGGATTAGGGTTAGGGGTGTGGTTAGGGTTATGGTTGGAATTAGGGTTAGGGGTGTGTTTGGGTTAGGGTTTGTTAGAATTGGGGGTTTCCACTGTTTAGGCACATCAGGGGCTCTCCAAACGCGACATGGCGTTCGATCTCAATTCCAGCCAATTCTGCGTTGAAAAACTAAAACAGTGCTCCTTCCTTTCCAAGCTCTCCCATACGCCCAAATAGGGGTTTACCCCCATATATGGAGTATCAGCGTACTCAGAACAAATTGGACAACAAATTTTGGGGTCCAATTTCTCTTGTTACCCTTGGAAAAATACAAAACCGGGGGCTAAAAAATAATTTTTGTGGAAAAAAAAGATTTTGTATTTTCACCGCACTGCGTTATAAACTGTAGTGAAACACTTGGGGGTTCAAAGTTCTCACAAAACATCTAGATAAGTTCCTTGGGGGGTCTAGTTTCTAATACGGGGTCACTTGTGGGCTGTATCTACTGTTTAGGTACATCAGGGGCTCTGCAAATGCAACGTGATGCCTGCAGACCAATCCATCTAAGTCTGCATTCCAAATGGCGCCCCTTCCCTTCCGAGCTCTGCCGTGCGCTCAAACAGTGGTCCCCCCCACATATGGGGTATCAGCGTACTCAAGAGGACAACAACTTTAGCGGTCCAATTTCTCCTGTTACCCTTGGGAAAAAATTGCGGGCTAAAAGATCATTTTTGGAAAGAAAAAATGATTTTTTAATTTTCACGGCTCTACATTCTAAACTTTAGTGAAACAATTGGGGGTTAAAAGTGCTGACCACACATCTAGATAAGTTCCTTAGTGGGTCTTCTTTCCAAAATGGGGTTACTTGTGGGGGGTTTCCACTGTTTAGGCACAACAGGGGCTCTGCAAGTGCAACGTGACGCCTGCAGACCAATCCATCTAAGTCTGCATTCCAAACGGCGCTCCTTCCCTTCCGAGCTCTGCCGTGCGCCCAAACAGTGGTTCCCCCCACATATGGGGTATCAGCGTACTCAGGAGAAATTGGACAACAATGTTATCCATCCAATTTCTCCTGTTACCTTAGTGAAAAAAAATTGTGGGCTAAAAGATCATTTTGTGGAAAAAAAAAAATATTTTTTAATTTTCACGGCTCTACATTCTAAACTTTATTAAACACGGTCTGAAACAGGTTTTTGAGCACAAACATCAAACCAATGCTGAATACACACAACTACTTCAATCAAGTGTATGAAAGATGATGAATGCAAAGAAAAAACAGAATTAATTGTATTAAATATATTTAAAAGATGATATAAAAATATCAAATCAAGCTACTGGAGCCACAACAAGAGGAACACATTGAAGACAGAGCCTATGAACAATACCACAAGTAATGTTACAGGTATGAACAGAAAGTATGAATTATTGCCAAAAAATCATAGAACACATGTGCACACCTATGTATGAATAAATGCTCAACTAAGCAAATCTATTGATGAACTAAACTTTAGTGAAACAACTGGGGGTTAAAAGTGCTCACCACTCATCTAGATAAGTTCCTTAGGGGGGTCTTATTTACAAAATGGGGTCACTTGTGGGCAGGGCCGTATTTAGAGTTTCTGCTGCCCTAGGCACTTTTCGTGCTGCCTCCCTCATTGGTGAGTATGACTAATGCAGACACTGTCAGCAGTGACTTAGGCTACTTTCACATCAGTGATTTTTGCCATTCGCGGAAGATCCGGCAGTTTTTCTGCATCTGCCACGTAGCAGATCACTTACGGCAAGACTGCGTTCGGCCTCATTCATTCCCTATGGGACTTGCGGACATGTGCAGCACTTGCAGTTTTGCCGTGATCCGGAAAATGCGGTACTTGCAACAATGGAAAAAAAAGTTGCTAGCAGTAGTTTTTTTGTCTCGCCACAAGTGCAAAACCACAAGTGCTGCACATGTCCGCAAGTAGCCATCACTACCTGTCCCTGCACCTTGCTAGCTCATCCCTAATCATCTCTCCCTGACCTAAAACTACACTATAAAGTTAGGAAAAAAAATTTATTACCTGACATACTCCTACGATAATGAGGGCTCCAGGCTACGGCGTAAGTGCATTGTTTTCCCTGTGGAGGGATTCAGGAAGACGGCCGCCACAGGTGGTGCATGTGCAGACTGAGATCGCATCTGGACCAAGATCCCAATCTCCGCCTTCAGTGGCCCACAGCTTTAGAAATATGGCCGGCAGGAAAGAAATGCACTCCACTTAGCTATTAGGCTGCCGTCACACTAGCAGTATTTGGTCAGTATTTTACATCAGTATTTGTAGCCAAAACCAGGAGTGGAACAATTAGAGGAAAAGTATAATAGAAACCTATGCACCACTTCTGCATTTATCACCCACTCCTGGTTTTGGCTTACAAATACTGATGTAAAATACTGACCAAACACTGCTAGTGTGACGGCCGTCTTACCGCCAACATCGGGCCCGCAGCATTGCACCGCTGTGACACCCCCTCCTCCCATTCAGGGCCCGCTGCATTGTCCCACTTCTGCCACAGCAGACTTCCAGAGGAAGGGACTCGGCCTCCTGTGATCCTGTTTACAAGACAGGAGACCGCTATTACTGGACCGGGGACACTATTACAGGGCAGGGACATGTGTATGCACACACACACACAGCACAGGGGGCACAGTATGCACACACACACACATACACTGCACAGGGGGGCACAGTATGCACACACACACACACACACTGCACAGGGGGGCACAGTATGCACACACACATACACTACAGGGGGGCACAGTATGTGCACACACACACACACATACACTGCACAGGGGGGCACAGTATGCACACACACACACACACTGCACAGGGGGGCATAGTATGCACACACACATACACTACAGGGGGGCACAGTATGTGCACACACACACACATACACTGCACAGGGGGGCACAGTATGCACACACACACACACACATACACTGCACAGGGGGCACAGTATGCACACACACACACACATACACTGCACAGGGGGGCACAGTATGCGCACACACACACACACACACTGCACAGGGGGGCACAGTATGCACACACACATACACTACAGGGGGGCACAGTATGCACACACACACACACACATACACTGCACAGGGGGGCACAGTATGCACACACACACACATACACTGCACAGGGGGCACAGTATGCACACACACACATACACTGCACAGGGGGGCACAGTATGCACACACATAGACTGCACAGGGGGGCACAGTATGCACACACATAGACTGCACAGGGGGGCACAGTATGCACACACACATAGACTGCACAGGGGGGCACAGTATGCACACACACATAGACTGCACAGGGGGGCACAGTATGCACACACAGACTGCACAGGGGGGCACAGTATGCGCACACACATAGACTGCACAGGGGGGCACAGTATGTGCACACACACATAGACTGCACAGGGGGCACAGTATGCACACACACAGACTGCACAGGGGGGCACAGTATGCACACACACATAGACTGCACATACCCATCACAAGGTAGTGACACCGGTGCCCGGCAGTCTCCAGTGAGCAGCAGAGCAGCCGCTCCTCCCGGCCTCAGCAGGATAACCCCGCAGCAGTGTGCCGCCAGCCGGCGGTCTCGCTCTGGCCCAGTGTTCTCCACTTACCTGTCAGATCCCAGGACCGCCCTGGCCAGCTGCAATCTGGATCTCCTCCTTCCAGTCAGGTGAGTTCGGCAGACACTGACTGACTGCACACAGTGTGGGCGTGTCTGCAGTGCAGGGATGCGGCTGCCAACACCCAGCTTTTAACGCAGCAAGCAGCCAGAAGCTGGGGGACCGTCCCAGGGGCATCTGCACCCTGCGCCCCGGCCCAGCCCAACCTGCCGGGATCTGAGACCCCCACAGCAGCCGGAAGACAGGTGGGTGTGCGGGCCGACACAGGACTGTCAGGCAGGAATTAAACGTGGTGCCTAAGTGAGGAGGGGGTAGGGCTTACACCGTGACTTGTTTCCGCTTCCGGATCCCTGTGCAGTACGTGACGGCGCTGTATCTGCGACCCCCGCAGCAGCCAGAAGACTGAGGAGGGTGGGAGGAGGAAAGAGGGCGGGCGGGAGGAGGGAGGAGGGAGGAGGGCGGGCGGACGGGCTTACCCAGACTATAAAAAAAAACCTATAAAAAAAAACCTTTAAAAAAACCCACCATGCCTTGGTAAGGTGCCGCCCCCCCGCATCCTGCCGCCCTAGGCACGTGCCCTCAAGTGCCTAGTGGCAAATACGGCCCTGCTTGTGGGGGTTTCCACTGTTTAAGCACATCAGGGGCTCTACAAACGTGACATGGATTCCGATCTCAATTCCAGCCACCAATTTTGCATTGAAAAGTCAAACGGCGCTCCTTCCCTTCCGAGCTCTGCCGTGCGCTCAAACAGTGGTTTACCCCCAAATATGGGGTATCAGCGTACTCAGGACAAATTGTACAACAACTTTTGCGGTCCAATTTGTCCTTTTACCCTTGGAAAATAAAAAATTTGGGGCGAAAAAGTCATTTTTGTGAAGAAAAAAAAAGATTTTTTTTACGGCTCTACATTATAAACTTCTCTGAAGTACTTAGGGGTTCAAAGTACTCACCACACATCTAGATTAGTTCCCTAGGGGGTCTACTTTCCAAAATGGTGTCACTTGTGGGAGGTTTCCACTGTTTAGGCACATCAGGGCTCTCTAAACGCGACATGGTGTCCCATCTCAATTCCAGCCAATTTTGCATTGAAAAGTCAAACGGCGCTCCTTCCCTTCCGAGCTCTGCCATGCACCCAAACAGTGGTTTACCCCCACACACGGGGTATTAGCATACTCAGGACAAATTGCACAACAACTTTTGTGGTCCAATTTGTCCTGTTACCCTTGGGAAAATAAAAAATTTTGGGCAAAAAGATCATTTTTTGTGAAAAAAATATGATTTTTTTTACGGCTCTACATTATGAACTTCAGTGAAGCACTTGGAGGTTCAAAATGCTCACCACACATCTAGATTAGTTCCTTAGGTGTCTACTTTCCAAAATGTTGTCACTTGTGGGGAGTTTCCACTGTTTCGGCACATCAGGGGCTCTCCAAACACGACATGGTGTCCGATTTCAATTCTAGCAAATTTTGCATTGAAAAGTCAAATGGCGCTCCTATGGGGTATTGGCGTACTCAGGACAAATTGTACAACGACTTTTGTGGTCCAATTTCTCCTGTTACCCTTGGTAAAATAAAACAAATTGGATCTGAAGTAAAAAAATTTGTGAAAAAAAATTAAATGTTCAATTTTTTTTAAACATTCCAAAAATTCCTATGAAGCACCTGAAGGGTTAATAAACTTTTTGAATGTAGTTTTGAGTACCTTGAGGGGTGCAGTTTTTAGAATGGTGTCACTTTTGGGCATTTTCTGTCACATAGACCCCTCAAAGTCACTTCAAGTGTGAGGTGGTCCCTAAAAAAAATGGTTTTGCAAATTTTGTTGTAAAAATGAGAAATCGCTGGTCAAATTTAACCCTTATAACTTCCTAACAAAAAAAATTATATTTCCAAAATTGTGCTAATGTAAAGCAGACATGTTGGTAATGTTATTTATTAACTATTTTGAATGATATGTCTCTCTAATTTAAGGGCATACAAACTAAAAGTTTAAAAATTGCAAAATTTTCATAATTTATCCCAAATTTCCATTTTTTTCCCAAATAAACGCAAGTCAAATCGAAGAAATTTTACCACTATCAAAAAGTACAATATGTCACGAGCAAACATTCTCAGAATCACCAGGATCCGTTGAAGCGTTTCAGAGTTATGACCTCATAAAGTGACAGTGGTCAGAATTGAAGAAAATGGCCTGGTCCGGAAGTTGAAAACAGGCTTTGGGGTGAAAAGGTTAAAGCCCAGGATGCGGCACCAACTAACACTCCGTATGGGAAATTATTTGTGCCTAAAGCCCTAAGGAGATCTTTGTTTATGGAAAGTCATGAGTCTTGTTTGGCTGGTCATCCACGGATTGCTGAAACAAGAAAGTCGATCGGTTGGAGTTTCTGGTGGCCGGGGTGGCTAAGAGAAATTTTCAAGTGGCTGCTTCAGTGTACCATGTACGCTAGGTCTATGGCTTCTCATGCTCCGGCGGCAGGGTTGCTTTGCCCGTTAGAGGTTCCTAGTTCTCCATGGACACATCTTGCAATGGATTTTATCACCGACCTGCCGGTCTCTGAGGGTTTTTCTGTTATCTGGGTTGCTGTGGACCGGTTTAGTAAGATGTGTCATCTGGTCCCATTCAATAAATTACCCTGTGATAAGACACTTGCCAGGGAATTTGTGAAAGAGATTGTCAGACTCCATGGTGCTCCCACGGACATTGTCTCCGATAGGGGACCCCAATTTGTGCCTCGCTTTTGGCGTGCCTTTTGTATTTTCGTCGGGCTATCATCCGCAGTCCAATGGACATACCGAAAGGAAGAACAAGGACATTGAGCAGTTTTTGAGATGTTTTGTAGCGGACAATCAGGAGATGTGGTCGGAATATCTACCACTAGCTGTGGATGTCTTAGCGTCAAAGTTAATTAAAGGGAACCGGTCACCCCCAAAATCGATGGTGAGGTAAGCACACCGTCATCAGGGGCTTATCTACAGCATTCTGTAATGCTGTAGTTAAGCCCCAGATGTAACCTGAAAGAGGAGAAAAAGAGGTTAGATTATACTCACCCAGGGGCAGGCCCGGTGCGGTCCGGTCAAATGGGTGTCTCAGGTCCGCTCCGGCACCTCCTATCTTTATTCCATGACGTCCTCTTCTGGGCTTCACGCCGCGGCGCAGGTATACTTTGTCTACCCTGTTGAGAGCAGAGCAAAGTACTGCAGTGTGCAGGCGCCGAGCCTCTCTGACCTTTCCGGCGCCTTTGCACTGCAGTACTTTGCTCTGCCCTCAACAGGGCAGACAAAGTACGCCTGCGCCGGTGCCGCGGCATGAAAACCAGAAGAGGACGTCGTGGAATGAAGATGGGAGGCGCTGTTCCGGACCTGAG
Source organism: Ranitomeya imitator (assembly GCF_032444005.1). Lineage (NCBI taxonomy): Eukaryota > Metazoa > Chordata > Amphibia > Anura > Dendrobatidae > Ranitomeya > Ranitomeya imitator. The sequence goes on along the minus strand of NC_091286.1, from coordinate 559,170,629 downwards.
ACACCCATCGGAGCAGGATCGCCCCTGGGTGAGTATAATCTAACCTCTTTTTCTCCTCTTTCAGGTAACATTGGCGGCTTATCTACAGCATTACAGAATGCTGTAGATAAGCCCCTGATGACGGTGAGCTTACCTCACCATCGATTTTGGGGGTGACAGGTTCCCTTTAAGGCTTTTCACAGGAGATTTCCAAATAAGGCCCTGCCTAGAGGATCCGGGGGATCCTTATTAAAGGGGAGGTACTGTAAAAATCTGCTTAGTTTGTGACTATCCACCATTTTCTTGTGGAGTTCTGGCTGCTGGTCTTTTTTATCTGGTGCTGGGTTTCTCTTGGGTCAGGTGTTTGTATCACTCTTTATTAACCAGCACCTGCCTCCCATTCCTTGCTGGACAACAGTGTTAATCTACTTGAGCTCTGGCTTGGTGCTTTGCTTTGTGTTCTGTGTGTGTTATTTGTGCAGTGCTGGTACCTCTGGTTCAGCTTACCTTAGTTTCTGTTTTCTATTGGTTTCTGCAGCCTTCTCTGTGTTTTCTACTAGGAGGTGACCCGTTTTTTATATCCAGTCCTTAGTTCTTTTAGGGAACCCCTTCCCCTTATCTATAGGTCTTTGCTTGAGATTAACCTAGGATCGTCGGTGGGTCTATTAGCAAGGAATGGGTTGCCCACTCCATCATAGGGTTTCAGCCTAGTCATAGTGCAGGGTCAGTTTTCCCCCTTCTACCTTAGCCCTGTGTTACAGATCCGTAACAGGTCCATTTGCGTGTGATACACACCATGTCACCAAACAGCACAGTGAGAATCTGTAGCCCTATATACAGCCCCACTCACTGATTCCAAGATTACAGACACCTGCGATGCTAGTTAGTGGACACACTGCAATTTAACATGTCCCTTTTGTCACATTATTTTTCATGGGTACCATCATTTCTGTCCAGGCCTTTTTCATGAGTTTTATTTTTTTTTTTATTCTGTGGAAGCATGGTTGAAAAGCAATGTCTGACTTTCATTTGTTCATTTTCATAGATCTTTTATTTATTCTTACTTTTGTCAGATTCAACTTATTTCTGTGACCAATGTGGGTTTTCCTGTCATTAAACGAGGAGTACCAACAATTTTGACCACGTGTGTATATACTATATTTTCTATATTTAAGACTAGTGTTGAGCGATACCTTCCGATATTTGCAAGTATCGGTATTGGATGGTATCGGCCGATACCGGCAAAATATCGGATCTCGCCGATACCGAGTTCCGATACCAATACAAGTCAATGGGACACAAATATCGGAATGTATCCTCGATGGTTCCCATGGTCTGAAGGAGAGAAAACTCTCCTTCAGGCCCTGGGATCCATATTAATGTAAAAAATAAAGAATAAAAATAAAAAATATGGCTATAGTCACCCCTCCGAAGAACCCTGGCTGTCACTGCTGCAAGCGTCCGCCTCCGTCCTTAAGAATGCTGTGAGTGAAGGACCTTCGATGACCGGTCGCTGACCGCTCACGTAACCGCTCACCTGACCGCGACGTCATCGGAGGTCCTTCACTCACTACATTCTCAGGAACGGAGGCGGACGTTCGCAGCGGTGACAGCCAGGGTTCTTCGGAGGGGTGAGTATAGCCATATTTTTTATTTTTATTCTTTATTTTTTACATTAATATGGATCCCAGGGCCTGAAGGAGAGTTTCCTCTCCTCCAGACCCTTGGAACCATACGCACCGCACACTCCGATATCGATTTCCGATATCACAAAAATATCGGAACTCGGTATCCGAATTCCGATACAGCAAGTATCGGCCAATACTTGCAGTATCGGAATGCTCAACACTATTTAAGACTGATTCATATTTCTATATCTGATTTTAGCATCTGAGCATATTAACATCTACCCTATGCTATGGTGTTTAGATTTTCTTTTTGAAGTTTTTATTGTTTTTATCATTGTCTAATATTTGGCAATGTTTTGTTATATTTTCATTTTATTTCAGTTTTTACCATTAGTATGTCATCCGTGATTTTTGAAAATCAAAAAATATATTGCTAAGCATCTCCTATCTATTACAATATTAATGACAGACAGTACATGGATTACACATGGACCCATAGACCTGTATGGGTAATTTAAATCCATGTCTATGATCAAAAAATGGACAAATGGTCCACAAAAAAACACGGGCATGTGAATAGCACCACAAATTTTACTGGCTACGTTAGTATCTTATCCTCGAAAATCAATGAAAGAATCTGTATGTGATTTCCAGATGTCTGAATGATGCCTAAGAGACACATCCATGTAACAGGTGATAACTGAGTAACATTTTGACCCTCTTTATGCATAGTGATGGTTATGACATAGCGTCGCCAAAACGAATGCCTACAACAAATGTGGTTGGTTGGCTGCTGCTATTTTTTTAAAAATAGTTGATTCATCTTTGAAGTATGCTGTGATAGTGAAAGTGGCATATGAAAGGGGCATCGCTGGAGAGCTTCCTCACATAAATAGTTCAACATTTGTGCAATTATATATGATAAATGTACCGCGTTGTGAATTGAAACATTACTACTATAAGAGAAAAAGTGACCGTAGAGCATTTACTTAAAATTGTATAAATTACGCAGCCAAAACATTTCTCAAGTGAGTTCCAGCAACTCGGCCAGCTGCGACCAAAACTTGGCATGTGATACTGTACGGTAGAGTCTGCCAACTGTACATTGATAAAAGACCTCACTCTCTCGATTGATAAACCTTGGTAGGAATTAAGTGAGCTTCTCTGTACTGCCACAGAGGCTTCATCTTGAGAAACAAAAATGAAGCTGCCATGTTTTTAATTTGATCCTTCATCAATGAAGTGATGAATGCAATGAGTCTATTAATAAAGTCAGTCTTCTCGTGCTTCTTGCGATTCTTTAAGTCTGTTCTGGGTGAAAATGATGCATTAGATCAGAAGTCGCCTTCAATCTGATTCCCCACCTGCCTTTGTTGCTGAGGCGTGCATACTTAATTAATCTGATTAGTCCACACACATATCAAGTAAATTTGCAAGCTGCCACCATGAAGATATATCATTTAACTAGTACTCCGCCTAATAATTCAGTCTTTTCCTTGTCTGATGACTGCTACAGGGTGATCAGGAGAAGACGTATGTCCTACAAGAAAATATGATGCTGTATCTAGATATATCTTTACCCTTGATCTCCTCAACCTGCAATTCATTAACATCCTGTTGATTAGCTAATTGCTTATGAGAATTCGGTGACACACAAGAGTAGAACAAAGTATAACTCCCATGATAGCCTATAGCTGAATAACAAAATCCAGTTATTGTTGTGATCTCTGGATACAATACTGCGAGAAGTCAGATATAATACAGCATTAAACTTTACAAGTTCTTGTCAATGTTAAAGTGGTTTTCCTTTATTCTTTTAAGATAGGGTCTCATGTAGCGATTGTTGTGAGATCTCCAGTCTACCTGTGCCCAGGCCCGCTTAATCATTAATGTCACGTCTACTTTCAAACTGCTGGTTAAAAATTGAGTGCAAATTGAACATTGATACCTATGAGTTTTTTGTGGAAATCAATTTGCGCTCAGTTACTAACAATACACTTGAAAGCTGAGGTGACTTGTCAGCATGTAGTCCGATGGATGAGCAGTGAACACTACGTAAGATCCTACTCATACTGGAGCATAAGTGAATCATGCTGACTAAAAAACTAAGTCATATAAGAATTTGATTTCCAACATTGTCAAGAACGAGGGGTCTCAATGCTCTGTTCTTGGATTATGAGCAGAATGAAGATATGCCGTGATGTGCCCTCTCCATAGAGATGTATGAAAATAGCCGAATGAGTGTGAAAGATGGAAGATAATGGCTCTGTTCATCCTACTCTCTAGGTTAGATTGGAGAGATAGGCCTCTTATTGTTAAAATGGTGGGGATCCGGAAGTGGAACAAACCAGCAATTTATTTTCTAACCCCTTCAAGACTTTGGGATTTTTCATTTTGGCATTTTTGTACCACCGCCTTCTCAGAGCTGTAACATTTTTATTTTTCAGTCAATATGGCCATGTGATTCTTTTCTTTTTGCAGGATGAGTTTTACTTTTGAACGACACTGATTTTACCATGTAGTGTGCTGGAATTCCAAGTATGGTGAAATGTCAAAAAAATTGCAATTCCACAATTGTTTTTAGTTTTTCTTTTACCATATTCAATAAATGATAACTCTGATCTTCCATCATGATTCTCCAGGTTATTACGAGTTCATACATACCAAACATGTATTGGTCGCTCTTCTTTAGTGGTGAAAAAAATTTCCAAAGTTTGTAAAAGAAACAAAAAATGACACCATTTTCTGACACCCATAGCATTTCCATGTTTTGAGATCTGAGGCTGGGTGAGGGTGTATATTTTGCTCACTGAGCTGGCGTATTTTATTGATACAATTTTGGGATAGATGCAATATTTTGTTCTTCTGTTATTGCATTTTATTGCAATGCTGCGGTGACCAAAAAACTGTAATTCTGTTGTTTTGATTTTTTAAAACTTTTTTTACACTTTTCACTGACTTCAATAGTTTCCTTAGGAGACTTGAAGCTGCGATCATCTGATCACTCGTGCTACACATAGGAGGGAGGGACAGGAAATATGACGTACCTGTACATCATAAGTCATGAAGGGGTTAAGTCCTGCCTAATTAATATTTATATGAAAAGGACTGGATCCAAGGGGTAACATTTCTCTTTGTGGGGAGTGACATGCCAAAGGATGGCAGAGAGTGACAGAGAGGATGAGCCAAACCAGATCTCACTTTGCAATAATGAGGGGCAGTACATCGAAACACTGTGTATGAAAATTGAGCTTCTGATTTGGTTTTTATCCTTTGACAGAAACTGCACTCATCAAAGTGACTAATGACCTTCTGACAGCAAAATATAATGGTGACCTCTCTCTACTCATTCTTCTTGACCTTTCTGCAGCTTTGGACACAATTGACCACCCTCTCCTGCTCTCTAGGCTCCTGTCACTAGGCATTAAGGACACTGCTCTCTCTTGGTTCTCTTCCTATCTTTCTGATTGCTCCTTTAGTGTTTTGCTTGCTGGTTCGACTTCATCTCCTCTTCCTCTCACTGTCGGGGCACCTCAGGGCTCAGTCCTTGGCCCCCTTCTCTTCTCTCTCTATACGTCCCCAATTGGACAGGCCATCAGCAGATTTGGCTTTCAGTACCATCTTTATGCTGATGACAAACAACTATACACGTCATCCCCTGACCTTACCCTCTGTATTACAGAATGCCAGTGACTCTCTGTCCACAGTCTCCAACATCATGTCTGCTCTCTATCTGAAACTCAACCTTTTCAAAACTGAACTTCTTCTGCTCCTGCCGTCTACTATCCTCCCTAAATCTGACATTTCTCTCTCCGTGGGTGGCACCATAATAACACCCCGGCAGCAGGCGCGCTGTCTGAATGTTATATTTGACACCAATCTCTCCTTCACCTCCCACATGCAATCTCTTGCCCGCTCGTGCTGCTTACACCTAAAGAACATCTCTAGAATCCGCCCTTTTCTCACCATGGAGACAACAAAAACCCTCACTGTCGCCCTGATCCACTCCCGCCTGGACTACTGTAACGCTCTATTAATTGGTCTCCCCATCACTCGACTTTCTCCTCTCCAGTCCATCCTTAATGCAGCAGCCAGGGTCGTCCATCTGGCTAATCAGTACTTGGACTCATCCGCTCTTCGCCAGTTATTGCACTGGCTGCCCATTCTTTATAGGATCTAATTCAAACTACTTGTTCTCACCCACAAAGCTCTCCACAGTGCCGCACCCCCTTACATCTCCTCCCTCATTTCTGTCTATCGGCCTAGGCGATCGCTGCGCTCTGCAAATGACTTTTGAATAACCTCTGCACTAATCCGTTCCTCCCACTACCGACTCCAAGACTTCTGTCGCGTTGCGCCAATCCTCTGGAATGCTTTACCCCAATAAATTAGGACCAGCCATAACTTGCACAGTTTTAGGCGCTCGCTCAAAACACATTTGTTCAGAGCGGCCTATCATGTTCCCTAATCAAAGTCATTTTATGTCTAAGTGTGTGTAGCTCATACACTACCTCTATCTATCCCCCAGTCCCTCAAGATGGCTGGACCATCATTGTAAATACACACCTGTACTTTGTATCTCCCCCACCTCATTGTACATTGTAAGCTCTTATGAGCAAGGGTCGTTTTATTTTGCTTTAATTATTATATTGTTGTTACTTATGACTGTTGTGTGTGAAACTGTTAAACTGTAAAGCGCTGCGGAATTTGTTGGCGCTATTTAAATAAAGATCATTATTATTATTGTCATGTGACAAGGCTCATTAAAAGGTTGATATTGACATTTAGGATTGCTACTTCCAATAGCTTGCATAAGAGTTATAGTCCTCTTTCTCTCTGAAGAGACAGTGTGCATATTTATTACCCCTGAGGAGCATTGCAAGGCTTTAAAGCCTCCTCATATTGGCATGCCAGGCTTGACATGTTGCTCTCAACAAGGAGAAATGTTACTCCTTGGATATCGGTCAGAAGCCTCTCACCTAGCCAAACCAGATCTCACACTTTGCACTAATGATGGGCAGCCCCCCGAAACACTGTGTCTGCAAACTGAGTGCCTGGTTTGACTTTTATCCCAAATTATGTGACAAGGTTCATTAAAGTTTGATATTGACTTTTAGGATTGCCATTTCCAATAAGTGGCACTAGAGTTCTAGTTCTCCTCCTTTCTGAAGAGGCAATTTGCATATCAAAAGGGACAAATGCTACAATGTGATCATAAGCATCAATAATAAATATAAAAGAATGATTGTGATGGCTGAAAAATAAATATAATTTTTTTTTGTGTTCTGAATCATTATCATTGCCCTGTCATTGATTTACTTCTGAGTTATTACTGTTGTATTTCTCTGTCAGTACCAAGGTCCTTCTATTCTCTAAGTAAAATACTTTCTACTATGAATCTTGATCTTTCCATATATTATTTTAGATTATGACCTTTCGTTCTTGAATATATATTCTTTTGGAAAGTGCCCACTTGAACTACATTTATTCATTTTTATTTGTACATTCAAGAGTCAAATACCTGGAGTCACTGTTGAATTTCATGCATCGAGTAGTGTAGAATTTCAGCAACATTTCTTCTCAAAATCTAACATGAAAACTAACAGGATCATACTTGGTTCAATATTTTAAGAATGACAGTCACTGAGATATTTCAATGTCTCTAAATGTGCCCGTGGCCAAAGACACTGTCTTCCTTTGCCTTTCCTGTGGTGATGTTATGAGTTTCAGGATGGCCATTCCCTAGTACAGCCTTGTGCGGATTGCACTAGCTTTCAGTACACTGCCGTCTTGGACAACACTCCACTACCTTTCATGGACACCCTATATTTGCACTAAATGTGATGGTCTCAGATCACAGAGTGGCCAACACTGATTCACTCTAAGATCCTGATAGAAAGTGTTACTCTCTCTTGAAGTAGCAGTAACAGCAGTAATTTCACACAGGTCAACGCCAACTCTAATTTTACAATCGAACTTTTGGACTTTACACTGGAGGAGCCATAACTCACTATAAATTGGCTTATCTTCTGAGAACCCATTAGGTTTTTCATTGCCCTCCTTGCCCACATCACTCTAATCACTCTGCTGAAACCTTACGGACAGGCACTCTCAAAAATATTAAAGAAGGTCCAAGGCACCAGACATTTTCCTCTAAGTAATCTCTTTATCAGTTACTGCATGTAAAAGGTAAAAAATACAAGTAACGTTTGAGCTTTTTTTTCCGCGTCAAATAAAGTAAGAGGTGTGAAGGCGGTATAACCAATAATTATAAGAGGCGGTAATCAATAAAGAGATTTGTTGGAGGAGAACATGTGGTGTCTTGGACCTTCTTTTATTTTTAATGATCTGGCAACACTGGGGGGATTTGCACAAAGACGGACCATGGAGTGCTGTATGGGAATAAACATCTTTCCAAACGTAATGTCTCTCACTAGAACTCAGAATAGCCTGTCTCACATTGTACAGTGGTTTCTCTCTATTGCTGGACTCAGGTCACTTCTACAACCCGCTCTAACACTTTGACAGTCTTTCTCTAATTGCTCATCAAGCTTTTCTTCAGTGACAAAACTTACATAATCTGCAAGGACTTTGAAGAGTTGGGGAAGAAAGTAAAGGAACTGGATGCACAGGTAGTTTTTTCTTCTATCCTTCC